>NW_024721443.1:475000-585000 GCF_018991925.1 Homarus americanus | reverse complement strand
TACTTGTGTAATACCTGGCTGATACCACGTGTTCAGGTGGGTAACTATAATAGAAGCTTTTGACACTAGCCACCCCCCAGAGATCACAACCACGATCACCAGCCCCAGAGACCACCACCACCACCCCCAGAGACCACCACCACCCCCAGAAACCATCACCCCCCACGAGATCACCACTACCACCACCAGCCCCAGGGACCACCATCACCACCCCAGAAACTATCACCATTATCCCCCAGAGATCACCACTACCACCACCAGCCCCAGAGACCACCAATACCACCACCCCGAAAAATCACCACGCGAGACCATTCAAAGAAACTTTTCAATGGGGTTTTGTAATGGGCACGTGTGTGTACGTTGGAGGTACACACACATACACACATACATGCACATACATACATATATACATACATACATACATACATACATACATGTGTACTTTAGAAAGTGAACACCACCTAGGGGTAAAGGTAAGACGGAAATAACTTTAGGGGTGTCATATAACTCATATGTCTTGGTTATTTAAGGGTGAAAATCAAGTTATGTTTTGCTTCAGTACATCATCTTCTTCTCCCGAGTTTACTGCCATAGGCATTACTCCTCTGTGTTACGGAGACAAAGAGAGATTTATCCACGCCTGAGATATGTCCAGCTACAATACGTCAACACATGTCACAATAAACTCTCAATAACACCTGGTGATGTTTTGATATATTGAGTTAAATTTAATTTTCAGTGATGACTTGAATTATCGAAGTTTTTTGTGGGGGGAGGGAGGCCATACGGCACTTCCCAGTCACCATAGGGAGTCACAAACAAACAAAATACTGAGCGCGATGAACGCCTGGACGATGACTGGATTCCACTTTTTTGTAGGGCCGGATGCCACACAAGGTGTTGCGCACCCTTTATGCTCACCGTCTTTTGTTCGCCCGGCCGAGGCTGGGCACAGAGTTTTCACTGTCGATCACTGTTTGCTTTTAGTTTTCGATTTCTCTCTCGTTTCTCTTGACATAAAACACTCACTAGCGAGTTTATAGAATAGAGCAAAAAGAAGCAACGAGATAAGATGAAAGAAGACACGATTCATATTCTTTAAAACACATGAAGAACAACAACACAGGAGCTTAATAGAACAGAATAACAGCAAAGGTTCGTCACGCTGGACCCGACAAAAGCCTCGCACCACCACCACCACCAGCAGGAGCAGCGGTAGTGGCGGCGGCGGTCAGGCTGAGGAACTTGAATGCCCAGATCTCTCAATCCTTTGTACAGCCATTTGTTGTTATTTGTGACCATTGTGAAATTGCGCGTGTTGTTTCATTAGGTGTTCGCTGAGTGACATTTTCATTTATCACCTTCGTCGTATTTATCATCCTAACTGTCTGTCTGTCTGTCTGTCTGTCTTAGCCAACTGTCCAACTGCAGGATTACAACGTCGCCGCCGCCTCAGCCACACCTCCTGTTGTGGCTGGATGGAGAAGCTGTCTTTACATGTCCTGTTGACTTCTGTTACTGTCAAGGTGTTTACAACAGCCAGGAAGATTTTTTTTTGTATTGTTTTTTACTTGAGTTAATGCTGAGATATCTGCTCAGTCTTAACAATAGGTAAGAAAACAGGACCTTACCAGAGAGAGAGAGGGAGAGAGATACAGAGAGGCAGAAAGAGAAGAGAAAGAAAGAGAGATAGAGAGAGACACAGAGAGATATATGATTAGAAATACACTCAAACACACAGTTAAGGATGACAGCACCTGGACCAACACCCTGAAGAACAAACACATCTTTAAACTATAGCTACAAGACTTATCAATCTCCAGAACAGACTTTAAATAAATCAGAAAAACTACCACTATTTGGGTATATAGAACCTTGTAATACACTTAAACACACACACAAACTTTACACACACACACACACACACACACACACACACACACACACACACACACACAAACTTTACACACACACACACACACACACACACACACACACCAAATCCAACATTTACCTGTGAGCGTGTCAGGTGAATCACTAATTAATATATTCATTACTCTTCATGCAGGAGCCACACCAACATCACCATCTGTAATCCCACAATCGGTTTAAGCTTTTCTCTCTCTCTTTTTATACCTGGCAGTGGAGTGACGCTGTGTCGGCTTAGTTTCAGGATTTCCATCACAATGGTCAGATTCCTTTGGCTTTCACGGCGATTTTGATTCACCTAAGCATTCGTCAGCCATTCGTGCGGCTGTCAGCGTATTTATACACTCCCTGACTTGCATTTCTCTTCTTGTTTTGTTTTGTTAGGAGCAGTATCAGCAATAGTGTCAGGAATCGCAGCAGCAGCGTCAGGAGTAGCAGTAGCAGTGTCAGAAACCACAGTAGCAGCGTCAGAAACTACAGCAATTATATCAGGAGTAGCAACAGCAGCAGCATCAGTAACAGAAACAGCAGCGTCAGGAGCAGCAGTAGCAGTGTCAGCAACAGCAGGAGCAGCAGCAACAACTACAGTGTCAGGAGCAACATTAATTTCCGGTCTAAGGTAAGGTGTTGAACCCTCCAATTAGATCAGCGGCTCTTCCGAATTTTCCTCGCGGTTCTCGTGTCTAATATAATCTGCAGTTTATCTAATTAGGATTACACACGAGCGCTGAACGTGGCCGGCGATAAATCAATGTAGACCTTATCTAACTATACACATATAATGAATAAATCTGTACATATTTCTTTGTATATATATCAATAAGTCGTATCTTGTCGAAAAAGTTCAATTTTGTTTTTAATTTATTTATTCACTAATGATTCAATCTAGATTTTCCATAGTTTTATGTACTTAGGTGTATATACACTGTATGATACTGCTTATTAAAACTCTATTCACTTTCCTACATTGTTGTTTTACATCTATACATAATAACTCTCCAGCTAGTCTAATATTTACGAATCACCAAGAGAATTAGTACCTGAAATTGACCAAAACTTTCATCTTTGCCGCGTTTGAAAAATAATAATAAAAAATAGGAACAACTACAAGTTCCAATAAAGATGTAGAGTTAATCCCGTCGGCTCCTCCAACAATCGTGTGCAGCTCCGACAATGGTGCCAGTCAAAACGAAAATGATTAATAGCCTCCAATTGAAAAGCTCAAATCGCGTGGTGTAACCAACACCATTATATTCACTTCTCTCCCGTCGACCCTCCCGCTGCCAACATCCCCCAGCGCCACAAAGACCCAAAACGCCATTAAACCTAAAGGAGAATCTCACCCTTACCAACCAAAGCCATAAAGGTCGAGAAAAACTAATCCCAGTGAGGTAAAAATATGATCAATAATCGGTTCTGTGGTATTAGGGAATAAGGGACATCACCTGAAGGGTTAAGTCTAGTGTGGTGGGTTAGGTCTCCGAGGCCCTAGGTAATGGGGAGAGAAGAAGGTCCCAAGCACAGTAGCTACGAGAGAGTTACAAGGGGCGTCCCGTCGTGTTTTGAGAATGGGTCGATTCCCTGAGTAGAAGTGGGTGTTACGCTGCCCTCCTCAACACCTGAGAGCTGTGTCATCGATACTCTCATACCTCTTGTCCACGACTTTTGGAAGGTGTATCATTTTGTGTATAATTTTGTAGACTATTATAGGTATTATAGTTAACATATCTAATTTATTTTTAATTAATTCTGATAATGACATAATCTATAGACGTATTGCGGCTTCAATAATGCTCCTATTAAACGTTTATTAATACTACTGTGTATATAATAAACTCCTGTTATATGGGACTTAGAACATTATTAAAAGAGCAAGATTTGAGATATCTCCTCTGTCTCAAGTCTAATTTCAAGAGATATAAGTGTTTGCAAAGCGAGAGATAATGAGTAGATATCACATTCTCATTCTGTCTACAACATAAACAGGTTTTTATTCTGTCTGTCTGTTTGTCTTTTTTTCCCGCTATTTTCCACTCTACCGTCATGGCTGTCCCGGCTAGAGCTCAGAGGTATTCTAATTTTGCCTTACCTTTTGCATATCAATGAAGAGCCTCCCCTCTCAGCCTGTCTGCCCGGAGATATTCCCCTTACTCTTGGCTGAATCCCTTCACTCTCAACCCCCCTCTCCTCCCCCCCCCTCTAAATTATCCCTCCCTCCTTTCCCATCCCTTCCGTTCTATCCCTACCCTTCCCTCCCTCGCATATCTGAGTTTTACGTTAATTTCCCTCCTCTTTCCCTCCCTCTCTCCCTCCCCTATAACACGGGCGACATTGAGACATTGATTGGATTGAGATCTCCGAGTGTAAGAATCGCTAGTCACTCATTGGTGGAGCTTTTCCATCTTGGTGGAATATTCGACCAATCAGAGCAATGATTAATGAGCATCTGTGGACCCAGCATCCGTTTTAGGTGTGGCTGGAATTCGCTGTTCTTCTCCTCGCCAAGGGAGAATAGAGTTTAATATAGAATATTTGCAGCTGGGAATTATTAAAATGATCCGGGCGAGGATTTTCGGCGTTTAGATCACAGACGAGAGACATGAGATTTAATTTTACGTCGGAGGCGCTAAAATAAACCTCCGCTAAGTGACAGCCTTCCGGGATGACAATTTAAAGCGGGCGCGTGTTGAAGACA
Source organism: Homarus americanus (assembly GCF_018991925.1). NCBI lineage: Eukaryota > Metazoa > Arthropoda > Malacostraca > Decapoda > Nephropidae > Homarus > Homarus americanus. The sequence goes on along the minus strand of NW_024721443.1, from coordinate 580,376 downwards.
GGAAAATTATACCACAAGGCGAAATAATTATAATTATTTGTTTGATTTTTTAGAAGAGTAAAAGTAATTCGTAAATTGTTTGTTTTAGTCAGATTCCATAGATAGAATTCTTACGTTATACATTTTGTATTGTTTTCATTTTGTTTTCCTTTGTTTCTGTTGATTAATTTTTTTAGAGAGAGAGATTTCATTTATATTAATTATGGAGTTAGAAGATAATAATAATAATAAAAATAATAATAACAATAATATTATCACCATCATCACCTTTATTATTATTATTAACATTATTATTATTACAACTTAAAAAAAATCCTGCGAACTAAAACATTACATATAAATAAATGTTCAACACCTTTTAAAAATACAACAAACCTAAAAAAAAAACTAAGGGTAATTTTACGGTGAATAATTCTTAATAAAAACTAAAGACTTGGGGATTTAAGTTGAATATGGAAGAGAAAAAAAAATAACGCTGGGATTAAAAATTCTCAGATATATTTATCCTCCTCTCCGGCTTCCTCTCAGCTCTCTCCTAGCCCTCTCAGCTGACCCTCTCACCCTCCTTCTTCCTCCTCTTTTTTCCTCTTCATTTTATTCTTCTTCCCTTCTCCTTCTTAATCTCTTCCTTTTCATTTACATATCACGTTCTGTTTCTCTCCCCTCCCTCTCCCATCCCATCATCTCTCTCCCCATTCACCACTTCCCTTTCCCTTTACTATTTGTCTCTCTTCCTCTTGCCCCTCTCCCTCTCATCTTCTTTCTTCCTCCCCTTACCCTCTTTCTCTACCCTCATCCCTCCCTCTTTCTCCCCTCATTCCCCTTTCTCGCCCCTCACCATCTCATGCTCTATCTCACTCCCTTCATTCATCTCTCTCTCTCTCTCTATCTCTCTCTCTCTCTCTCTCTCTCTCTCTCTCTCTCTCTCTCTCTCTCTCTCTCTCTCTCTCTCTCCCCTCATCCCCTCTCTCTCTCCCTTACCCTCACCCCTCTCTCCCCTCTCTCTCTCTCTCTCACTCTCTCTCTTCCCTCACCTCTCTCTCTTCCCTCTCTCTCTCTTCCCTCACCCTCTCTCCCTCTCCCCTCACCCTCTCTCTCTCTCTCCCCTCACCCTCTCCAGGCTCCTGTAGAAAGCCCCACTGAAAGCTCCGTCAGATTACCGAGATGGGACGTCACTCAACCATTAGAAACTTTGGAAAATTTTGACTTACTATTCAGTGATGTTCATTAAGGCGTCGCCGATTAAGATTTCTTCCTTGTGTCTGCTGAGAATAAGGGTGTTTTTGCCCCTCCCACCGCCTCCTGTTCTGAATATTTTAGAGACTCAATGATGGAAATGTGTTCGTCGCCCGCTTGATGAAAGACGGTGAGGAGTGGTGGTGATAGTGGTGAGGGAGTGAGGGTGTGGTGGTGATAGTGGTGAGGGAGTGAGGGTGTGGTGGTGATAGTGGTGAGGGAATGAGGGTGTGGTGGTGATAGTGGTGAGTGGAGTGAGGGTGTGGTGGTGAGAAAGGAGAACAGTGAGGAGGGAGAGGTGGTTGGAGGGGAGAGGGGTGGTGATGGTGAGGGAGGTGGAAAGGTGGTGGTGACGGAGGGGAGAGGGGTGGTGATGGTGAGGGAGAAAGAGAGGGAGATGTTGGTGGTTGTGAGGAAAAGGATGGTGGTGGTGAGATGTGAGTGGTAGCGGTAGCATAACTGTTAATGGTTGCCCGCCGGCCCAAGGGCCACCTAGGCGTGAATTTGTTTAAGGTGTAGAAGTTGACGCCAACACAACAACCACACCCTAAGTTAAGGAGTTGCATGACCCGGGTTCGATACCCGGGCAGGGTGAGGCTATTGGCAAGTTTCTTTACGCCATTTGCCTCTGTCTACCCAGCAGTAATTGGGAACCTGGATGTTAGTCGATTTGCGGATCGTGTTCTGGGGTAATGGTTAGCCAGTGCAGTTGACGAGTTGCCCGGTCTTCTCGGACTATTCCTTGACACTGGGTCATGAAACGCGTTAACCCAGGGTGTGATTGTTGTGTTGGCGTCAACTTCTACACCTTAAACAAATTCACTCCTAGGTGGCCCTTGGGCCGGCCATCCCCCTTTACACGAGGGGCAACCATTATATTATTATTATTATAAGTGTTAGTAGCGATGGTGGTAGTAAAGGTAGAGTAGTAATGCTAGTGATTGTGGTATTCAAAATGGTGACAATAGTGATAATAATGGTGACAATAGTGTTGATAATGGTGACAATTGTGTTAATAATGGTGACAATAGTGAAAATAATGGTGAAAATGGTGATAATAATGATGACGATACTGGTGATGGGTTATGGTAGTTGTGGTGATGATGATAGTGTGTTGGGCATAATGACATGATAATGAGGACGATAGAGGAGTCGTGTTGAAACTCATGGTTACTATAATGATCATAATGACAATAATGATGATGATGGGTGAAGAAATAAAATATATAATGAAAGTAATGATAGCTGTAGCCTAAGTACCATCAACAACAATGAAAATAATGAAAATAATAATAATAATAATATTAATAATAATAAATCGTTACCACTGTCATTAAACCTTGCGTAGAAGTGTAAAGGAAATTAGACAAATAAAATCAAAATAATCCAACTTATCACGATAGCTCACACACACACACACACACACACACACACACACACACACACAGTGGATGTTAGTGAGAAGACATTGACAGTGATGGGAGGATAGATGATGGTGATAAGTGATATGGTGAGGATGGTGAGGGAGAGGGTGAGGGAGAGAGAGAGATGGAGAGGGAGAATGACACAGTGGTATTGAGAGATCTCCGGACGATTAGAGACTTGTCATTTCTTTCCATTTCCTGAGGAGATAGAATCGCTAGCAGGAGTTTCTACCCGTGATGTGAAAAAGATGGCGGCTGGCAAACTCATACATCATGGCAGAATTTCCATCGTGAGAAATGGAAATGTATCATCTCTCTCTTTTTAAAGGGTGAGAAGGTGGGGAGGAGGGGGGAGAGAGAGGAGGGGGAGTTGGGTGAGGTGAGGGAGAAGGGGCTAAGGGGAGGAAGGAGGCAGAGGGAGGTGAGGAGGAGGAGAGAGAGGGGTGGGGAAGGAGGGGTAAGATAGGTGAGGTAGGGGGGAGAGAAGGGGACTAGGGGGGAGGAAGAAGGTAGGGGAGAGGGGGAGAGGACAAGGAAAAAAGGGGGAGGTGATTTTTTTTCTATTCTTACAAACTTCCTCCTGATATAAAAAGGGAAAAATGGCTACAACCTCACTACTTCACAGTGGGAAATATCCTAATGGAGACTAATACTAATAGATTTTAACGCCTTAGATGTTTCTCTTAGACGTATGTTCTAGATTCCAAACACATCTCCCTCACACACAAGGCCAAAACAACACCACAAAATCCCAAGCCATTAACAAAAAAAAAAATCCTTAACCACAAAAAAATTCCCTAACTACACAAAAAATTTCCCTTACCACACAAATAAATTTCCCCAACCATCAAAAATTTCCCCAACCACACAAAAAATTCCCTAACCACACAAATAAATTCCCCCAACCACACAAATAAATCCCCCAACCACACAAAAATTCCCCTAACCACACAAATACATTCCCCCAACCACACAAATAAATTTCCCCAACCATACAAAAAAATTTCCCAAACCACACAAAAAATTCCCTCGACTACACCAAAAAATTCCCCTAACCCCACATCACTACCACCATCAGCACGACAACAAGAACAACCCGAAACACATAACCACTAAAAGAAGAAGTGAAAATGGTCCACAACAGCGCTATAATAACTCACACCATCATATGCTAACTGAAGTGTACCCAAAACAGCTGTCTCCTTCCTTGCTCCGCCTGCTCACCCAAGACTCCCAGGCTATTAAAAACTAAACAAGTGTGGCTTTTAAACTCGCTCATATGTGAGAGTGTGTTGATGGATTAGTGGGGGGCGGTGGGCCAGGGACGGGTACTGTATGTATGTATGTTTGTGGTTTGGTTCCTGATGGGGAAGTTTGGGGTTAGAAATGAAATAATGTTTTTTTTTCTTGTGTGTGTAGTGGGAAATACCAATGGTTTAAGTGGGTGTTGTTATTGTAATTACTGTTATTATTGTTATTATTGTTATTGTTATTATTATTATTGTTGTTATTATTACTATTATTATTATTATTATTATTATTATTATTATTATTATTATTATTATTATTATTAATGTGATTATTGTTATTCCTCTTATTATTATTTTCATTGTCTATTATTATTATTATTATTATTATTATTATTATTATTATTATTATTACTATTATTATTATTATTATGACGGTGAGTACATACAAGTAAACCAACGTCGTCGTGTACTGAATACAGGTTCTCGGCCTCAGTATCTCCCATAGAGACGGTATAGACCCGTTTTCTTTGAGGTCTTCGGTTAAAGTAAACAAAAAAGTTCATTAAACTTTTCCAACAAGGATAAATAATGCCAGAAACTCAAGCCTCCACCATCATCCTCGAGTTTCATTACAGCATTCAACTTTCAGTGACCTCCAGATGACCTTAAAACCTCCAGGTCCACCAAAGTATCCTCCAGGACCACCAAAGTATCCTCCAGGACCCCCTAACATTCTTCAAGACCCCTTAACATCCTCCAGGACCCCTAACATCCTTCAGGACCACCCTTGAAACCTCCAGAACCACCCCCTTTTCCTTCGAGACCATCTAGAATTCTAGATCATCCAAGACCACTCAGCATCATCCAAGACCACCCAGCAATCTTTGAAACATCAGTAGAGGCCTCTGCAGACACCAGAATCAATCTAGCATCCACCAAGACAACCTATCATCCTGCAGGACCACCATAGCAACCTGCAGAACCACCCTAGCAGCCTGCAGGACCACCTTAGCAATCTCCAAGATCACCTTAGTAACCTGCAGGCCCACTCTAACAACCTGCAGGACCACCCAGCAACCTGCAGGACCACCCTAGCAACCTGCAGGACCACCCTAGCAACCTGCAGAGCCACCCTAGCAACCTGCAAGACCACCACAGAGATCCCCAGGATGACCTCACATGTTGGAGGGTCAGTGGAGCGAGAGGATGCCGCAGGAACAGAGCTGCGGGTGTCACAGGCGGCCGCCCGCCCCTGACAAGTGAAGACCGATGGTGAAGCAGCCAGCACGCGAGGACCTCCTGACGCCCACCACCACCTACAAGGGGGCTGGAAGACGACTTGGGGGAATAGGAAGGAGAGAGAGGGGAAGTGAGAGTGAGAGAAGTTGAGGGGTAGAGTGAGGGATGAGAGGGGGTGAAGGGTAAAGTGAGGGGTGAGAGGGGGTGAAGTGAGGGGGTGAAAGAGGTTGAGAGGTTGATTGAAGATTGAGAAAGATTAGGCAGGGGAGAGATTGATAAAGGAGAGAGGCAGAGAAACTGATAAAGGGAAATACTAACACGTAGAGTAACTAAAGATGGCGATCTCAACGAAGGCTGGGGAGAGTACAGGGTGAGCAGGAGAGAGGGAGATAGAGAGATAGAGAGACAGAGAAACGGAAAGAGACAGTCAGGTTAGGACGAGAGACAACTGCTGACGGCGCTTAACACGACTAAGGGCTGGAAAGGGGTCAGGGACAGAGAGAGTGAGGGAGAGGGAGTGAGAATGAGAATGAGGGAGAGTGAAAAAGAGAGAGACTGATAGGGAGAAAAGGGAGAAAGAGAGTGAGACAGAGAAAGGCACGCAAGCTGACAGAGAGAGAGAGAGAACTGTGTACATCAAATATTTATACAGAATTAAGGAAAAAAGACATCAGCCAATCCTACCACCACTTCCTCTTCCTACTTCCAACCTCCCACTTCCTTCTCTTCCTCCTTCAAATATTTTACCTCTTCCTTCTCTTCCTCCTTCAATCTTCTAACCTCCACTAGACTTCCTCCAAACCTCCAACTAATCCTTCCTCCTCCTCCCTCCAAACTACTTACCTCCATCCTCCTCTCCGTATTACAAACCTCCCACCACCTCTCCCTCCTACAAACCACGTAGCTCCTCCAAACTTCCCATCACCACCTCTCCTTCCTCTTGACCTCCTACCACCTCTCCTTCCTCTTGACCTCCAGATACCTCCAACGGAAGTCCCACCCCCCCCTCATCGTTTATCCGGCCACCAGGTTCTCAACGATATATTTAAACAAAGATCTTTACACGAACTCATCTTCCTGTTCTTCACCTTCGCTGTCCACGTAGAGTCGGGAAAGATGTTATTTTTTGTTATTTATTGTTATTGCTGTGATTGTTGTTGTTGTTATTTTTGTTATTTTCACTGGGGTTATTTTTGTTGGAGTTATTGTTTTTGTTGTTATTTTTTTGATGTTATTGTTATTGTTGTTATTTTCGTTGGTGTTATTGTTGTTATTTTCGTTGGTGTGATTAAGGGAGGGAGAGGAAGATGGAAGTAAAGGGAAGAGATGGGTGGAGAGAGAGACAGAAGAAGATGTGAGGGGGTTAAAGGATCTAGAAAATAAGCAAAGGAAGAGAGAGAGGAGGAGGCGGAGAAGGAGAAGGAGGAGGAGGAGGAGGAGGACTTTAACCCCATCGTTCAGGTCAGAGGTGCCACACGCTCTGTGATGTGTGGGTGTTATTGTTAGTTAGGAGACCACACACACACACACACACACACACACACACACACACACACACACACACACACACACACACACACACACACACCACAAACAAACACATGCACGTAAATAAACCACGATCAAATACACACAAAACAACACCCTAAGTTTACGATCTATACGACCCTATGTCAAGGAATAACCCCAGAAAATCGGACAACTCGCCAACTGCACTGGCTAACCATTACCCCTGGAACACGATTCACATAAAGTTCAGTAAATACAAAGATTCACGTAAGGAACGACGTGTGAGTGGATGAATGGAAGACAGTATTACTAAGAGCACAAAACTCTAAAACAGAGCTGAAACATCATTTAAAACTGAGCAGTGGTAATGAATAAGTAACTTAATCTTCATCAATACGCAATAACTTCATCAATACGCAATAACTTCATCAATACGCAATAACTTCATCAATACGCAATAGCTTCATCAATACGCAATAACTTCATCAATACGCAATAACTTCATCAATACGCAATAACTTCATCAATACGCAATAACTTCATCAATACACAATAACTTCATCAATACACAATAACTTCATCAACACACAATAACTTCATCAACACACAATAACTTCATCAATACGCAATAGCTTCATCAATACGCAATAACTTCATCAATACGCAATAACTTCATCAATACCTCAGTGTCGTCCATGGTGAATGTGTTGGTGTACACTAGGAGAAACACAAGTATCAACGGTACACTGTGTTGAGGACCTCTACAGCACTCACCAACACACACAACCCCCCACTGCTCACATTGGCTTGGTTGGTAAGTGTCGTGAACTTCATACTAGACTATGTTGAGAAGGGTGGTATAGTAATAAGGGGATTGGGTAGTTATGATGGGCCTACAGTGTTTATAGATGTGGGTTAGTCGTCACTGTGTTTGGCTGTGATAAACCTAACATTACACCCCTTGCACTTATACTGGTAAGCAATGATCGACTGTAACTCCCCAGGAATTACGTCTTTACAGAGGATTAAATCGACTTTTTGGCTTGATAAACAACTCTGAGGATAACATTCACGCAACAAGATAGTCTGTTGTTTACGGTGTGAGTGAACAGACGAAGATAACAAATGACTTCTCTAGATACAGCTGATGACTTAACTAGTTGTTGTGTTTATATTCAAGTGGGATATAGGATATTTATTTTGTGCTGAGGCTTAAGATAGTGATAAGGATTAGGGTTTTTGTTATGAGGATTAGTCCACTCGGGCACAGCTCATTGACCCACATAGAGACCTGGAGCGAAAAAAAAATGATCTGCACCATAAATAAATACATACATAAAAACAACAACAACAGATTAAGAGTGAGAAGCGATATACATGAAAATGTTGTGTTGTCAAAGTAAGAGAAACAATTGAGACTCTGCAATTGTGTGTAAATGAGGCAGAATGTCAGTCAGATCAGCAAACTGGGACTTAGTGACTACAAGGCGATAGTACCTCCCTGTTTGATAGCTGCCAACTACCCACTAGCTAATGTTGGCCTTACCAGGTAACCTCTCATTAATTATTGCCACACACACACACTTATCTCCTCCCCACACCTTCCTCTTGCTCCCACCCACTCATTTCCCTATTCATTTCCCATTTCTTCTTCTTCTCCCCTTCCCTTCTATACCCGCCCTCCCTCTACACTCTCTCACTTTCCCTTTCTCCCTTTCAACACTCTGTCTCCCTGTCTGTCCATCACCTACTCCCTTTCTCTCTATCTCTCCCCCTTCCCCCTTCACCCACTACCCTCCTCCTTCTTTTCCTCTTTACCTACCCTCTTTCTCCTTACTTTCTCCTTCTTTCTTTCCTTTTCTCTTCAACTAGTTTCCTTTTTGTCTCTAATTCTTCCTCCTTTCTCTCATCATTCTTCTTTCTCTCTCCTCCCCTTTATTCCTTCCTCTATTTCCTTTCTCCTCCTCATTACTCTCTCTCTCTCTCTCTCTCACTCTTTCTCTTCTTCATTATTACCTCTCTCTCCCCTTATCCTCTCCATTACTTGAAGTCTATCCTTCATTCTCTCCCCCTCCATTCTCCTTCCCATCAATCCTTTTCTTTCCCCTTTCTCTTTTGCATCACTTCCTCCCTCTCCCCTCTTCTTCATCATCACTTCACTCTATTCCTCTTCTTTCCTTCTCCTTCTCATACCCTCTTTCTCCTCCCATTCCCTCTTTCTCCTGTCACTCACTCTTTCCCCTCCCCTTTCCCCTCCCCTTCACCTCCTCCCTCCATCTTCCCCCCCCATTACTCACACCCCTACCCACCCACTACCCCTTCCCCCCCATCACCTTCCCGCCTTCCTCTCACCTGTTGAAGACTGGCGCTCACTCACCTGACTGGGATGTTTGACGGGCATGACAGGGCAAAGGAGCCGCCGATGTGAGTTGAGTGTATCGTCCGTGACTAGTGGAGGAAGGAGGGTCAGTGCCGCACCTTAGCTGGGCCAACCCAGTGTCAACACGGAGACGACACCTAGCGCGCGCTGCCTCGGCCCAGAGTGTGGAGTGGAGGGGAGGGGGTGTGTGGAGTGAGGAAGGAGGATGAGGGTGTGGAGTGAGGGTGGGTTGTAAGGGTGGGTGTAGAGTGAGGAAGGAGGATGAGGGTGTGGAGTGAGGGTGGGTTGTAAGGGTGGGTGTAGAGTGAGGAAGGAGGATGAGGGTGTGGAGTGAGGGTGGGTTGTAAGGGTGGGTGTGAGGGTGTGAGGAAGGAGGATGAGGGTGTGGAGTGAGGGTGGGCTGTAGAGGTGCAGGTGTGGGGTGATGGTGGGAGTGAGAGTGTGGGGAGGAGGGGGGGGAAATGTAGGGGTGGGGGTGGGGTGATGGGTGGAGAGGAGAGGTGGAGGAGGGGGGGGAACAGAAAGTGGGTGGGGTGATGGTGGGGAGGAGAAGGGTGTGGATTGAGGGGGAGATGTAGACGTGAGTGTTGGGTGAGGGGAGGTGGGAGTGAGGGGTAGGAGGAGGATGTGGAGTGAGGGAGAGGGTGATGGTGGGGAGGAGGAGGGTGTTAAGGGATGAAGGAGGAAGTTGAGTGAAGAGGGAGAGAAGGAGAGAAGAAAGAGAGGGAGGAAAGATAAAGAGGGGGACCAAAGAAGGAACTAAAGGAATATCACAAAGGGGAATAAAGAAGGAAGATAAGTAAGAGATAGAAAAAAAGAATGAGAAAAGATGAAGAGCGAACGAGAGAAGGACGAATAACCAGAGAAATAAAGATGGAAATATACTAAATTAAACTTGGAAAGCAAACAGAAAATTAGACCGAGAGCGAGAGATAACATCAGAGAGAGAGAGAGAGAGAGAGAGAGAGAGAGAGAGAGAGAGAGAGAGAGAGAGAGAGAGAGAGAGAGAGAGAGAGAGAGAGAGAGAGAGACACGGACAGTTTGAATGTATTTTATATGCAGTAAATAGATTAATAGCTGTTGTCTAAAGACCTACCTAGAGACGTACATAAAGACCTTACTAATTAAAGGACAGTAACACGTACAAGCAACAGCAACACGTACACACAACAGCAACACGTACACGCAACATCAACACGTACAAGCAACAGCAACACGTACAAATAACAGTAACACGTACAAGCAACAGCAACACGTACAAGCAACAGCAACACGTACAAGCAAAAGCAACACGTACAAATAACAGTGACACGTACAAGCAACAGCAACACGTACAAGCAAAAGCAACACGTACAAATAACAGTGACACGTACAAGCAACAATAACACGTACAAACAACAGAAACACGTACAAGCAACAGCAACACGTACAAGCAAAAGCAACACGTACAAATAACAGTGACACGTACAAGCAACAATAACACGTACAAACAACAGAAACACGTACAAGCAACAGCAACACGTACAAGCAAAAGCAACACGTACAAATAACAGTAACACGTACAAGTAACAGCAACAAATCATACCTAATGACTGTCCTAAACGTATATAGGTATATATATATATATATATATATATATATATATATATATATATATATATATATATATATATATATATATATATATATATATATATATATATATATATATATATATATATATATATATATATATATATATCAGAGAATAAATGCACTTATGAGATTGGAAGTGGTTCAAGATTTACGCTTATAATCAGAAACTTAATCAAGACATTGAAAAAAAAAAGAAGAAAAGTACCAAGATGCAATAACTTCCTCCTGCAGCATCGGCCATGAATTAAGATTCTTCGCCTCTAGCCAGATCTTACAGAAAGTTGGCCATTTCAACCCTCACGAGCTGCAACTGCTTAGCAAAAAATCACAGAATTACAACCTCGAAATAGCCTTCACTCCTCCTTAACTCCCCCCCACCCAACGAGGGAAGAAAGCAGCGGAAGAAAAAAAAAAGTCGACGTAAAATAGCGAATTATGATCATCTCCGTGTGTCTGATAGTCCCACCCCATACGAATCTCAAGACGGATATCTGGTTCTTATTACTCAGCCACCTCGACTCACATACACTCTGGTAAAGGGGGTAAAGAAACACTCCATAACTGAGAATCACCTCGAGTGTGAGAGAGGGTACGAGTAAGAGGAGGAGGAGGAGGGTGGGTGTGGGTGTGTGAGCTATGAAAAGAAGAAGGAAATAAAGAAGAGGAAGAGAAGCAACCCTGATTTAATTTGTGATCCCTGTTAAAGAGGCTCTTTCCATCTTGGGGGTGGCAGGTAGGTAGGAGGAAGAAGAGGAGGGAGAGGGGGGAGGGGGTTGCAGGAGGAAGGTGGAGGAAGAAGTGGAGGAGGAGGAAGGGTGGAATTTTTCATCTTCCTCTTATATCAATCATACTCCCTTCCCAATTTTTATAAGGGAGCTCTTTAAAAGTTTCCAATCCCTGCCCATCTCTCTCTGCTGAAAGATTTAATACATAAGCTTCCACTGAATGGTGTGAGGGCCGGGAATTTATCGCGACATGGGTATATACAAGAGGGGTAAGTTTCACCTTGAGGGAGGGAAGGTGGAGGGAAGGTGTAGGGGAGGGAGAGTAGATGAGAGATGGAGGGGGGAGATATAGGAGTGTGGAGGTAGGGTGGGGGAAATGGAGGGAAGGTGTAGGGGTTGGAAAGATAAGAGGGAGGGTGGAGGGAAGATAGAAAAAAGGGGAGGGAAGGTAGAGGGAAGAAAATACGAGGAGGTCAGATATAATGCACCATAAGGGGGCATATGTGGTGAAGAGGGGTGTTGATGTGTGTGTTGACGCGGGAATACATTGAAAAAATTAACTCAAGCTGAAATATTTGAAATAAAATTACCTGAATCACCTGAAGACATTTAAAAGGGTGATATTGAGTATTTCCGGTTAGTATAAAGAGCGTTACAGTGTACTATTCAGTGTTAGTGGATTAAGAAACTAAGAAAACAAACGTCTTATCTCTTAACGTTATGATAGCTGTGACTAGAAACGCCTGTGGAGGTCATCGCTGGCTCATCTCGCAACGTTTGTATGTAATAACAAATAAACGTTTCCTTGATGATAATTACGTGTAAAATATACATTCAAATGGACGGTTTCTTAGTAAAAATAACACATTGTTTTAGGTCACCCAATGGAACGTTCTAATGTATGATGAAAATATTGATATAAGTTAACATTCGGATTATTTTTAAGGTAATTATTATCTATCCAATTATTCATTATCTATTTATCTTTATTGAATTATTGTAACTTTATTTCCATCAAGGTGTCTTTCTTTTTATTGATTATCATTATCTATCTATTTATCTCTTTTGGATCTTTCACAATAATTTTTATATTTTTCTCTATTTTGATCTTTTTACCTTATCTTTCCAGTCCCTTATTAATTATTTATCCATTTATCCTTTTTATCTATTTTAACTTCATAATTATATCTTTCTTAAGGTGATTGTCACAGATAGAGTCATTAAGGATCTAGGAGGGAGAGAAGGGCCACTACTGCTGTTATTTCCGGGTGACTGAGCCATCAGGGTAGTGTTGAGTAGTGTGCCACCTTTAGTGCTGAGGTTAAAGACAGGTTACGTTCAGGTGACGAGGGAACGGGACGAATACGAGGTACTGGTAGGCTCTGTGACGATATACTAGTGGGTTCTGTGACGCTACGGATATATTACTGGGTTCTGCGACGCTATTATGGTATACTAGTGGGTTCTGTGACGCTATTATGGTATACTAGTGGGTTCTGTGACGCTACGGATATACTAGTGGGTTCTGTGACGCTACGGATATATTACTGGGTTCTGCGACGCTATTATTCATGGTATACTAGTGGGTTCTGTGACGCTATTATGATATACTAGTGGGTTCTGAGACGCTATGACGATATACTAGTGGGTTCTGTGACGCTATTATGGTATAGGGTTCTGTGACGCCATTATGATATACTTCCGTGGTTCTGCGACGCTATTATGGTATACTAGTGGGTTCTGAGACGCTATGACGATATACTAGTGGGTTCTGTGACGCTATTATGGTATACTAGTGGGTTCTGAGACGCTATGACGATATACTAGTGGGTTCTGTGACGCTATTATGGTATACTAGTGGGTTCTGAGACGCTATGACGATATACTAGTGCGCTATGTGACGTTAACGTGGTCAGTATCGCTGAGGCAACGGCAAATTATATTTTTGGTAAATATATTAAGTATAAATATACTTATAATTACCTGAGTGTGTGTGTGTGTGTGTGTGTGTGTGTGTGTGTGTGGGTGTGGTGTGTGTGTGGGTGTGTGTGGTGGTGGGGTGTGGGTGGTGTGTGTAATGGGTTCCTATATCAATTTATATCTTCATATTTTTACCGAACCTGTCCAAGTGGAAATATGTGGGTATTCCCTTCAATAACCTTAGGCAAGCATTTAAGGCAAAACACACACACACACACACACACACACACAAGCACACACACACACACACACACACACACACACACACACACACACACACACACACACACACACTTCAAAAATAAATACTTATATGAAATAGGTAGGAAAGATTTTTTTTTAGGTCAGTTGATGAGGAGAGGTGCAGGAGGGGGGGACCTGGTTCAGTGGAGATAATAGGGAGAGATGGGGGAAGAGGGGAGGGGGGGGAGGACCTGAGGTGGGGAAGGAAGGAGGAGTAGGAGGAAGCTAGGTGGGGAAAGGAGAGAAGAGACGAGGGCATGGGAGGTGAGGCAAGTGAAATAAGGAGGAGACGAGAAAAAAGTGAGGAGGTGGAGAAGAGAAGGACGGGAGGAGGAGAAGGAGGAGCAGGAGGAAGTAGCGGGGAAGAGAGATACTGGGAAGAGGACGAAGAGGTGAAGTGGGGAAGGAATAAAGGAGGGAAGAGAAGGAAGGGAGGGGATTGAAAGAGAAGAAGGAAATATAGGAGGAGAAGGAGGGGGAGGAAGGGAAGAGGAGTAGGAACCGAAGATAGGATAGGAAGATAAGAGGAGTGGAGGGGTGAGGGGTAAAGGGATAGGTGAGGGAATGGGAGGAGAGTGGAGAGAGGAGAGGGGTTGGGGTAGGAGGAGGGGGGGAAGTGGTACTAATTTAAAGTTTTACCCCCGACGAAGTTTGTGCATTGAAATGAGGGGTTTTGGGACCGCTAGGGAACAGGTGGTGGGGGGCTCGTTATGTTGAAGGAGGACGCGTCTTCGGAAACTTTACATGCGCTGGCAAATGTTCCTCCAAGATATTAGGAAAAGAGGAATCTGGATACGGTGGGTATAAGAGCCAGTCTTCAGGTATCTCTCTCAGGTAAATAAGGTTGAAGAGTTTTTGGGGCTATAAATAGGGATAATCCATTGCTATTTTTTTTCTTCATTCATATTTATTGTTTTTTTCATTTACTTTCTCTTTCTTTCTTTCTTTCTTTCTTTCTTTCTTTCTTTCTTTCTTTCTTTCTTTCTTTATGGTAATGTTTATTTTCGTTTTTTATTTGCCCTTTCTTTTTTTTCTTATTTATCTTCACTGTTTTTTTAATCTCTTTCTTAAATTTTTTGGGGATTCAATTTTGGGGAGGAATAAGCCAGTGCCAAAAAAAAAATAATAATGATAATAAAAATAACAACAATAATAACAACAATAATAACAACAATAATAATAAAAATAACCAATAATAACAACAATAATAATAAAAATAACCAATAATAACAACAATAATAATAAAAATAACAACAATAAAAACAACAACAAAGAAAATCCCATAAACACACAAATAAATAAACAATAACAAAAACACCCCAGATATATATAATTCACATAAATAAAAAGAAAATTATAAAAACAAAAAAATAAGAAAAATAAAACAAAATAGATAAATAAAACAATAAAAAAAATAATATAAAAAATAATAGATGAACATAATAGATATACATTAAATATATAAATAAAACACAAGAATTAAAATAGATAAAAAAACACAAAAAAATAGCATAAAACAGATAAATAAAACAACTCCCCCCCTCAAAAAAAATATAAATCTCTCGTATATTTTTCTCACTCCATTCAAGATACAATATAAAAGATTAAACAATTATTTAACGAACATACCTTACCGTAGATATGTGAGTCATGAGCGCAACGGGGAAAAATAATACCGTAGTGAACTGAATACCGAGCATTAGGAGATTTACTTGCAGAGGTGTTATCATGATGCATACTGGAGTGTGTGTGTGTGTGTGTGTGTGTGTGTGTGTGTGTGTGTGTGTGTGTGTGTGTGTGTGTGTGTGTGTGTGTGTGTGTGGTTTTATATTTATGGCATCAGATGTTTCTAATTTACAGAATACATACATACATACATAAATGAGTACTGAAGGGTGAGTCACTGCCCGTACTTCACCATACACCTTAAGTCATGCCTAACCTAACCTAACCTAACCTAACCTAACCTAACCTGACAAAATAGAAAACAATGAATATTATAGAAACCAAAAACAATTCGGGTTCTCTAACACGAATGACACCCATAAGATACCCGATAAAGAGTCAAAATCATAAGGATTCAACATAAAAAAACACAACTACAGCTTAACTCACTTAAAGTACATCTGCTATTGACTAATTTCTCCTCCGTGTATATAAACAAAGGTGACGTCATCGGAATGTATAAGTGTTGTAACTGGACTCCAACAAGAAGAGGAATATAGAGTAAGTGAAGAAGAGGAATTAGGAAGAGGAAGAGAGAAGAGGTAGTATAGAATTGAACTCTAATTAACTATGACTACTGATGGTAAGGTTCGTAAAAAAAATATTCCTCGTTGTGAGTGAGACGGAGGAGGAGGAGGATGGACGAGGAAGAGAGAAAAATAAAAAATAATTAGAGAGACGACAATACAAAAATTATCGGAACCCAAAATGACTGAGTAAGGTCAGGTGTGGGGTGGTGGGGAGGAGGAAGGGGAAGATGGAAGAGAGAATAGAGGTGGACGAGGGAAGGGGATGGAGGGGGAAGAGGGATAGAGGATGGAAGGGGAAGAGGGAAAGGGGATGAATGAGGTAGAGGGAAGGATATGGAGGGGGAGGAGGATAGGTGAGGACTATCTACAGCAGTATAAAAAAAAAACAGTGGGATATATTGAACGGCGGAGGTGGTGGTGAACGGTCTGTGTGGCCGGCAGTATGAACGTGAAAGTTACGAGTGACTGTGAGAGAACTGAAGCTCTAATGGAAAGTTGAGAGAGAGAAAAAAAAAGAGAAAGAAAGAGACAGACAGACATAGAGGGGGGAGATATACGTAGACAGACAGACAGACAGACAGACAGACAGACAGACAGATAGATAGATAGATAGATAGATAGATAGATAGATAGATAGATAGATAGATAGATAGATAGATAGATAGATAGATAGAGATAGAAAGATAGATAAAGACAGAATGAAACATATAAATACATCTTCCTCCTCAGCATCTTACCCTCAGAAGGTGTTACAACTGACTGACAATGAATCCATCAAAACTACCAGGTATATGGGATTCGAACCTCTGTACTATCTTGTTCTAGGAGGATCAGAAACCTTTGATCCTAGTGACTAAAAAGGATCGATGTGTTATGGGTAATTTCTCTATGGCGAAAAAAAGAGTTATAAGGAATTGAGTTTTAGATTAGTTGAAAAAATCAGACACCCAAGAGTAGTCATATTCCTAACCCAGTGTCTTAAGAACCTTCCTATTTCCTTTAAATCTCTCTTTTCTTCTTCATTTACTATTTTCTTCTCCCTTTTTCCCCCTTTTTCTTCATTTCCCCCTTTCTTCTTCCATTTTCCTGTTTTCTTCTTCCTTTCTTTCTTCTTCTCTCATTCCTTATCTCAATGTTCTGTTCAATTTATGTATGTGATATGTTAAAGTCTTGGTTATTTCTCCCCCTTTCTCCTTACCCCTTCCGTCTTTCTCTTCTTCTGTCCATTTTCTCCCTCTCTTACTGTTTCCTTATCTTACTTTCTCTCTTTCTTATTATCTCCCTCTTTCATTCTTAACCTTTCTCCTTCTCCTTCAATTTCTTCCTCCCTCTCTTTCTACCCCTTCTTCGTTCTTATCCTTCCACTTCCTCTTCCTCACTCCTTCTCTCCCTCTCCCCACACCCCCACTGTCACCGCCAGCAGCCGTCACAGAGGCCCGTGTTACGCTTGTGTGACGCCGGGGAGACGCCGAGAGGGTGAGGAGGGAGGGAGATGGCTTGCGTATGTTGTGCGTAATAGACCAGAGGGACGCCTTGTTATTACTGTTTTGAATATGACGTAATTATTTTAGTTATTTAGAAATATGATTATTACTACTACAACTACTACTACTACTTCTACTACTACTACTACTACTACTACCACTACTACTACTACACCAACTAATAACAATAATAATAATAAGACCAAGAACAAAAAAAAAACACGTCCAAGAATAACAAGAACAGAAAGAACAAGACGAACAAGAGAATGAACATCAATAGTAATAACAACAAGAATAACAACACTAACAACAACAACAACAACAACAACAACAACAACAATCGAGCATTACTGATAAAAAAGCTTCACTCACTCTCGACCAAACAAAACTCCTCTTCAAAAATGGGTAATTCTTCCCCTTCACCCCATCACTTCCCCACTTAAAATAATGGGCTCTCATTGCTCATAGTTACCCCATTTGAGAAGGGAGAGAGAGAGAGAGAGAGAGAGAAGGGGGTGGGAAATTTATATATTATTATCTCCTCCTCCCTTTCCTTTCCCTCTTCCATCCTTCCCCACCTCTTCACCCATCTTACCCCCTCTTCACCCCTCTTCCCTCCCCTTCCCTCTCTCCACCCATCTTCCCTCCCAGTCCCCTTCCCCCCCTTTCCTCCTCCCATTCCCCCTTCCTCCAAATGCAATAAAACCCACAATATTGGTGTTCTGAATTTGAAAGTTTAATGCGGTCGCTTTAGGTAGTTATTTACATAAGACTAAGGAAGAGAACTGTCGTGTGGCCCGCCCACTCCTGCCTGACTCTCTCTCTCTCTCTCTCTCTCTGTTATTGGTTTTGTCTGTCTCATTGTCCGTCTGTGTATGTGTGTGTGTGTGTGTGTGTGTGTGTGTGTGTGTGTGTGTGTGTGTGTGTGTGTGTGTGTGTGTGTGTGATTATCTTGAATTTCCTGTACCTCGAAAATTCTAATCCGTGACCAGATTCTCAAAGATTCTTAAGTTATTTGCCTCCTGACCAAGACAACGCATTGTTTCAGTTCAGTCTCTACACCACCTTGCCGCCATAATTGTGCCTAAGTCAGCTAGATAGTTAGACACCGTTTTGCGAAAAAATTAGCGTATGAATTTATCTGGAAATATCTAAATTTGGCGACTGATATTTTAAAGATTGACGGAGGATTCCAATCTGATCCAAAATAAAATAGTTAATCCAATAGGTCTTCAAATCTTAAGTCGTACCATAAACATCGCCAGTATAAGCATTTAGCAGCGTCTGGCGTTAAATTCTCAACTAGATAATAATTCCCCGATGAAAAATACGCCAGACGAACAATCGCCAGCTGTCTGCCTGCACTATCTTGATGTTCTCTCGTCGTGGGAGAAAGACAACCAAAGTGGGATTATTTACTTACGGAGACGAAGGATTTGAGACTTTTGTTGGTCATCGGTGTTATTATCATTATTATTATTATTATTGTTGTTGTTTTTGAGGGGGGGGGGCACTTACGGAAAAAATTTTCAGATCTCTCTCTCTCTCTCTCTCTCTCTCTCTCTCTCTCTCTCTCTCTCTCTCTCTCTCTCTCTCTCTCTCTCTCTCGTGGTGAACAAGTTTTTTTCTCTCTCTCTCGGGGATGATACCCAAATATTTCTCATAACCTTTGGGGGAAAGATACCCAAATGCCTCTCGGGTCCTTCGGGGAAGATGTTCAGAAGCTTCTTATGACCAGCAGACCGCAAAGTTTCCAGGGGTGAGGAGGACGTAAAGCTAACTGGCTTAAAATCAGAAGTGTTGGAGTGAGACCACGAACTTGGCAGAGGAGCAGGATAGAGGGAGGGAGAGAGGTAGGGCGGGATAGTACTGATGGAGTAATATGGAGTGAAATAAGTAGAGGAAATAGAGGGAGGGAGAAAGGTGGAGACACTATTGATGGAGAAGGATGGAGAGAAGGAAGGAAAGGGAGGATGTGTACTGGTGAAGGGAAATTATTGTCATTCGTGATGAAACCATGATGGGTTGATTACTTTGATGAAGGGACAGACTGAGTTAGTTTGATGGGGCAAGATGGGCTAATATAAGGGCAGATATTATGAGTGAAGAGTGTAGCATACTGGCACAATAGTTTTTTTACGTGGATTAGCCCACCCGGGCACAGGTAACCGACCCACATAGGGGCCTGGGGGTGAAAAAATAAAAATAAACAATAAAAAATAAATTACACCATAAATAAATAATGAAATGTAAAAAAGATGAAACAGGTCAAGAATGAGAAACGATTTATGTATGTGTGTTGTCAATAGTAAGAGAAACAATTCAGACCCCGCAATTGTGTGTAAATGAGGCAGAAATTCAGATCAGCAACCTGGGACTTAGTCACAATTTTTATGATGCCATATGGCAGCAGGGTCCACCATTAAACAACACATTATGCTTCCAATATCTTCCCAGGCGGTAGTAACTCTTTGTTTGATAACTGTCTACTACCTACTACCTAGTAGTATTAATAGTAGTATTAATAATTGTAGAAGCAGTAGTAGTATTTTCTGTTCAGTAATATAAAACTTATATAGACGATCGTCGTGAAATTTAGCAAGTGGCTCCACACCATGAATATCTAGAATAAGTCTGATAATCCGCTCCATAAAGCTTTACTCACCTGAGTTATGGCCGCCACCAGCATGTAATTATGGCCGGGACAAACACCTCCTTCATCATACACTCTAATTTTCTCACTTCAACAGGTAAACTAAGCTACATAAACACCCATATCAAGCTACGCTACATGCTAGTGTACCTCCAGTCAGCCACAAGCACACCCACACCAGCTAACACGTAACTGGAGTCGACCCTGGGAGTTCTTCCACTTGTCAACACAACTCACGGACATTACACTAATGGTAATCCATTTTAAAGGGTTAAAACTATCGGCTGTAATGGAGTGGGTGAGGGAGTTAGGGGAAAGGTAATCCACCCCACCCCCTTCCTCTGAGAGGGGAAGGGATGTGAATGAGAAAGGGGTTGCCCGAGAGGGGAGGTGGTGACCCAATGGTGCAGGAGATGGCCTTAGAGGGGAGAGGGTTGCCCGAGAGGGGACGGAGTGGCCCAAGAGGGAGGGAGGGGGGAGAAAGTGGCCCTAGAGGGGAGTGGGTGGTCTGAGTGGGGAGTGGTGGTCCGAGTAGGGAGTGGGTGGCCAGAGAGGGGAGTGAGTGGCCCGACAGGGGAGGGGGATGCCCCGAGAGGAAAGGAGGAGCCCCGAGAGGGGAAAGGGAGGCCATAGATGGGAAGGGGTGGCCCGAGGGGGGAGGAGGATGTCATAGATGGGAGGGGGAGGCCCGAGGGTGACGAACACCACCCCGGGATCACAGTTTTTAAGGTTGAATCGTTGTCGGGTTTGTTATGGGCGTAAAAATGCGTATAAATTCATGCATAATGTAATTATCGTGAGCGTATATCAGGGCGGGGATATGCATAATGGTTTTCGAGAATTCCTCAGATTACGGTGTATTGCAAAGGTATAAAGGGAATGCCATCATCGGAGAGCTTCTGTCGCCTCATTCTTTTTGTTTTAACTTTTGTGGTGTCACGTGAGTCACTGCCGACCACAACACACATAAATATTAATAACTCTATATATATTTATGCCATAATAAACAGAGATAATCGCCTGATTAAGCCTTAATATGCGACTGCCGTTTATACTCCAACTTTATCACAACAACAACAACTAAAAAAGATTTACACATTAATCAAAAAAAGAATAATGTCCCCTGAGATATTATACATTTACTGTTATCATAAAAAAACATATATTTTGTACGAATAAATTAATAACAAAATACACCAAGAAAGTATATTTGTATTATCATTTAAAACAGACATATCAGAAAAAAATTATACACTGAATGGACATTTCTCATACAGTCTTACAATGAATAAAATTCCCTTTAAAATCTATCCCATTATATCGGGAGAAAAAATCAAATTAACTTATTACTAACCAAAAGAAACTAGAGATGAATAAAAAAAAAGGGATAAATAAATAGATGAATAAGATAAATTTGTAAATAAGATGAAAACAAAATAACAAACATACCTAAATTATTATCTAGGGTTCGACTTAATTTTGATTTATTACATCACATGGGAGACTGAAATGTGGGAATGACGAAACAAATAAAAAGAGATAAAAAGAAAGAAAGAAAGAAAGAAAGAAAGAGAAAAAGAAAGAAAGAAAGAAAGAAAGAAAGAAAGATCACATATACAGTATACCCAAAAATTCCTCGGAACCACAACTTAATTAATTTCCTCACATCACGTTGGAAACTCAAATAGATAGATAGATGAATAAATAACTAGATAAATAAGAGATTAAGATATAAATAATAAAAAATAAAAATTAAAATGTACTAAAACTCTTCTGGTCACGTCTTGATTTTTCCTCCCAATTCACCGTGAGGACAGGAGAGAGAAAGAAATAGAGAGAGAGAGAGAGAGAGAGAGAGAGAGGACCCTGGTCGACCCACCACCACCACCTCCTCCTCCTTGTCACTATTATTGTAAGCGATCACTTCATTATCCAATACCATTTACGTCACTGACCTTTATATAATGAATCTTTAATGAGAATCAAGTACATGATTAAAAAGACACATTTTACCAGGAATGCGAGATAATATATTTTAACAAACCCATTCCCCCCCCTCGCCAGACACCCCCAATTATGCAAAGGACCTTTTAATTCAATTTCTTCATCATCCCTATTAGAATTTTTCCCAATTAATTCGCTAATATTTACGTCAGACTCACCTGCTTGGTCGCCATAAACCAAACTACAATATTTTCCCCGTAACAGGAGAGGCGGGTCCGTTTAACAGTTCATAGTCATAACTGGATGGCCTGAACACCGCCTAATTACCGACTCTCGTGCCAATCCCACCCTTCGATCATCAGACCTCAGAGTTCTACATCACCGGGAGCTCCTCGACGCTTACGCCCCTCGTGTCATGTATCAATATCACCACCCTGTATTTTCATGATAAAAAATCAATGGCGCGTTTGCGTGCAGGTCTCCAATTGTGACTCCCGGCGGCGGTGGCGGTGGCGGCGGCGGCGGCCAAGGGGGAAAAAAATATCATTGACTGCGGCAGATTCACCCCCTCGTGTGGGCGTGTCGATCACCACCACTACCTCCTGGGCTCCTCCTCTTAGTTAAGACGAACACTAAATCTCAGCCAGGTTAAAGTGGCTCCCAGCAGCGGAGGTCTCGAGGGGGTGGAGTCGACGCCTCCCGTCCCTGCACAGGAAATAACTTCTCTCATCCCTGACGCCACGTTTTACCGCCGATACGAATTTCACTCCTTTATTTTTTATTGAGTGGGTAGTGAATGTTAGTGGCCCGTAAAGTACCCGATTCCAGATTCCTATTTTCGTAGGAATGTGAACTTCAGAGGAATTTACATAACCTTGTATTATTATGTCTTTTTCTAAGGCACATTAATTCTTGAGGTGGAGGGGGCTGTGGGGAAGAAGGGTATATAAATCTTGCAATACCGTAAAACGAAACTAACAGACGGATAACTTTTTTCAGTGTTCTGTTGCAGTATTTGAGTATTGTTATTTATTAATTATCTGCGAGTAATACTTCAGACATTTATCTACCGCGTGGAGGAACTAAACTAGAGAATAATTTACTTCTTAAAAAGTTAGGGTTCGATCTTCTCATACTTATGTCTATCTGTCTGTCTGTCTGTCTGTCTGTCTATACAAGGGAATAGATCGAAAATATAAACAATTACAATATATAAATCCACACCACAAGAGACATGATATAAGGGTTAATTAATTACGTCACATGTCTCAGGTGTCAACAAACCAACAGGTACTCAGACCACCGCGTGTTACCTGTCAACAACGTGGTCAGAATATAAACAGATGATAATTCCGACGCTCACAAACAGAGGCCCATTCATTCGAGACACCATGATTATTTTTGAGGGTCGGCTACCACGGCCCATTACAAGAGGCGTTTTCGAGTTGTTTTTACCAATCTTCTCAGATTTGGACCCCCAGTAATTGATTTCATTCATCCATCCCAGTCTCTGTTTTCCTCTAGTCTTACTGCCTTCAGAATTATCCATTGATATGTCTAACATTATCATTTCATCTGTAATTATCTGGTCAAAGTATATTTTTCTTCATATTCTACATATTTAGAATAGATTTTTCAATTCTACCCATTAATATACGAGCTATCTATTGGTCCCTTATCCCAGTCTCTCTCTTTCTCTGACCCTTCAATCCTTATTATCACCCATTAATATAACTACCATTATCTCCTCACCCTTGGGCCACAGTTACTTATTTGTCATATTCTACATATTTTCAGTGATTTTTCTCGTTGTTCCAGCCAGCTCAGTTAACACTGGGCTCAAGACAATGTCCTTCTGTTGTGATGCTGACCTTGGTTCATATTGTAGTGACCTCTGTTTAGTTCAGGTCTCATTACTTAAAAACTTATGGAAATTTATGCAATAATTCTCTCTCTCTCTCTCTCTCTCTCTCTCTCTCTCTCTCTCTCTCTCTCTCTCTCTCTCTCTCTATATATATATATATATATATATATATATATATATATATATATATATATCTTGATAAATGATTTTTTTGCGGGGATTAGCCCAGGCACAGATCTCTGACCCCATCGGGGATTGGGGGCGAATAATAATAATAATTAATAATAATAATAATAATAATAATAATAATAATAATAATAATAATAATAATAATAATAATAATAATAATAACCATTGATACATACAAACTATACATACATCATACATACATACCAATCGAAAGACCGAGTTTTAGCGTATCAATTCACAAGGAAGGTCACAGTGAAGGTCTACCGCGCCTCCCCTCCACCAACACCTCCAACTACCCCTCTACCTATGCCTCCCCCACCTCTACCCCCCCACCTCCACCTCCAGCCTCGAGGGAGTTGCATGTCGATCTCCCGCTTGTTGGGGCATAATTAAGATATCATGGTCAATATACCAGGATATCTTAAATCACGTCAACCCGCCTCAAACGATCTTACTGCTGTTGGTCGCTATATCTGAGGTAATGTGTGATTAGCGGGGAGATATATGAATAATGTGAAGGTGTCTTATGTCGCATTTAATATAAGTTAACTGTGATTAGTGGTGGATACATAAATTATATCGCGTTAGTTCATATATTATCGCATATAGGTTATCGTTTCTAGTGAAGGGGGCATGTATAGGGTATATCAGTTATATATCATGTATCATATAAGTTATATTAGTGGACGGTATAGCTTGTTATATCACATATCATATAAGTTACTATTGAAGGGAATATATAAATTATAGTATCATTTATCATGCATATCAATATAGGTTAGGTTATATTAGTGGAAGGGTGTTGGAATTATATTACATTTTGCTATATATGTACTAGTATATGCTAAGGCGGTGGAGTATTGTAATATTATTGGTGTGTTAAGTTATATAAAATGTTGTTAGATAATAATAAAGAAAGATTATCATCGTTTCCTTATTCCTCTATTCTTTCATCCGATATTCCCCATTCTTTCCTCACTCTTCTCCCCACCTCCTCACTATTTCCCACTCCCCAACTTCCTCCCCACCATTATTTTTCTCCCTTATCTCCTCTTAACCTCATTCTTATACCCATCTTACCTCCCCTCCTTACTCTCTCTCTCTCTCTCTCTCTCTCTCTCTCGTCCTTCTATACCCAACCTGCCCCTCCACCTCTCTTCTCTCCCCCACACCCCCTCTTTCTACCCACCAACATCCACCACCCCTATTGTTTTCTCCCACCCTCCCTCACCATCACCTCTTCCCTTTCACTTCCCTCCCCCTCCACCACCCCCCCCTCAACCCCTCCTTACCCCCCTCCCACCCTTCCCCATCCCTCCCTCCCTACCATCTCCCTTCCCTCCCTCCCCCAGCACCTCAGAGGGAGTTAGAGTGAGTCATTTACATACTGGGCGAGGAGGGAGGCCGGCAGGCACTTCAGACTATCACCATAATCGATCCGAAAATAAAATATGGGCGAGCAAGACGGGACTACTTCATGTTGGCGGGAAGAGCCGTCATGGGGGGACGTGAAGACTGTCTTTTTTTTTCTACCTATTAATTATGAGTCGTATTTTTATTATTATATTATTTTAGTTTTGTTTAGTTTTTGTTCATATTTTCTTGTTTATTTATTATTTTATTTAATGGAGTATTAGCTTTTTTATTTATATTATTTGTTGTTCTTTATCAGTTTTTTTAATATCTTTCATTTGACTTATAAGTTATATTTTTTATATTATTACATTTAGCGACTGAGTTTTGTTTTAAATTTGTCTGTCTGTCTGTCTGTCTGTCTGTCTGCCTTTCTGTCTGTCGTCAAGTGAAATAAGCTGGGAGGCTAAACTTCAAATTAACCGAAAAAAAAATATATTGGCATAGTTTAGTGTGTGTAAATATATAATATATTTAGTGGATATAGATAAAAGAGATTAGATAAAATAAAACAATGGGAATTAGGTGTTAATAGCCGTAAATATAAATAAAAAATAATAAAAAGAGCGAATGGAAGAACACGAATAAATGTTGACAAATAAAGTAAGAAATAATAAAGAGAATAAAATAAGAATAGAAAAAAGTGTTAATTATAAAATCTAGGAAATGTGGAAGAAAAGAAACAGAAAGAAAGAGATGCAAAATAAAATGAGAGGACTAAACCCTAATGACAAAACCCAGTAAATGTGACACTGAGAGTAAGAAAAAGAAAGCGAGAAAGTAAAAAAAAAAATAAGATTCTTTAGCCACCAGAAATGAATATGACGCAATTAAAAAGAAAGACCGAATGAAAGGGGGCGAGAGGAAATTAAATAATAATAATAATAATAATAATAATAATAATAATAATAATATAATAATAGTAATAATAATAATAATAATAATAATAAATAAAAATAACAATAATAATAATATCAGTGGTTGGTGTGTGTGTGTGTGTGTGTGTGTGTGTGTGTGTGTAGCCGCCCCAGCTCGTCGTCGCTACATGAGGACGGGAGCAAATCCTCACCTGCCTCATAACTCATTAAGAGAAGCGCGTCAGGACTCTTCCTTCGGTGAAACAAGTGTGTGTACACCTGAGTTATGAACCCAATTTACATGATATCTATAGGCGATAAAAGTGTCAGGAGGGGCCACATTCCACCGCGATATTACAGCTAATCTACGACCCCTGTGTTGATCCTACACCCAACCACCTCAACAAACTCTCGGGTATAACTACGTCCCTTCCTGCCTCTCTCCTACCCTCCCTCCCTCACCTCTCCTCTCTCCTACCCTCCCTCCCTGCCACCTCTCCTGCCTCTCTCCTACCCTCCCTCCCTCACCTCTCCTGCCTCTCTCCTCCCTCCCTCCCTCACCTCTCCTGCCTCTCTCCTCCCTCCCTCCCTCACCTCTCCTGCCTATCCCCTACCCTCCCTCCCCCCCCTTCCTGCCTATCTCCTACCCTCCTCCCTACCCCCCTACCTGCCTCTCTCCCTACCCTCCCTCCCCTCCCCTTCCTGCCTATCTCTTACCCTCCCTCCCCCCTCCCTGCCTATTTCCCTACCCTCCCTCCCCCTCCCCCTCCTGCCTGTCTCCTACCCTTCTCCCCCCCCCTCTTCCCCTTGTCCCTCCCTTCCTTCATCTCAGCTCATGCCTACCCCCCTCTTCACTGTATTTCTCTCCATTTCCTCACTCTCTTTCTCTTCATCTTGAGTTTATTTGTTCCCCTTTGCCCTCCGTCCTTCCCTTTCCCCCTCTCTCCCCTTCTCCTTCCCACTCTCCCTCTCTCCTTCTCCCCTTCTTCTTTCCTCCTTTCTACTCCCTTCTCCTTTCCTCACTTCCTCTCCTCTTTTCCTTCATCTCCGCTTCATTTATAACCTCCAACTTCCATTTCCCATTTTAATCTATTTTAATCCTTCTCTTTTTCTCTCTCTCTTCTCCCTCCCTTTCTTCTTCCCCGTCTCTTTATATCCTCTCCATTCATCCCCTCAGTCCCCTTCTTCCCTTCTCCCTTCCTCCTCTCTTCTTCTTCAACTCTTCCACGTTTACTCCTTCCATTCCACAACCTCTTCTCCTCTCTTCCTTCCCTCCCTCTCTCCCTTAGCCTTTAATCTTCTCTCTTTCTCTACACCCATTTACCCCTCACTCCCATATCTCCCCTCTTGTCCCCTCTTCCCCTTCTTAACCCCTCTCCCCCTTTTAACTTTTTCCACCCTTTCTCCACACCCCTTTCCCCTTCTTCCCCATCTCCCTTTTCCCCTCTATATCCCCTTCGTCCACACCCCTTTTTCAGCCCTCTCCACATCCCTTGAATGATTTTCCACACAACTTCCAACACAGATATAAATATTGTCTCCACACACACACACACACACACAAACACACACAAACACACACACTAGACAATTCATAGACAATTACGACAAAATTGAAATTATGTTTTTAAAGAGAAAATTAAAACTAGAAACTTAAAATACATAAACAAAATTACAAAAGACACATACAATAAACCAGAAGAGATGGAGGAGAAGTAATATCTGAATTAATCCTTATGAAATATTTAATCTCCCAGGAATTTTCACCTTTACGTACAAAATATGAAATGAGAATAATCACATTAGCGAGAATAGTATGAGCACAGGTAGTGGGGTAGTGTAAACATCAGAGAGTAGGGCAAGAGGTGTCAGGTGGCTCAAGAGGTAAGTACTGAGAGACAGGTGAGTGAGTAATTACCTGTGTGTGTGTATGTGTGTGTGAGTGTGTGCATCTCTCTCTCTCTCTCTCTCTCTCTCTTCTTGCATGGATGTAATATTCTTCCAATTATCACTTCAAAATCCCAAAACCAAATGGAAAAATAAAATTTGAACTCACGACAATAAAACGAAGGACTATTTACAGGTATTTGAAGACCACGAGAATAAGAACTCTCCAGGAACCACAAGACAGAACTATTCACCTTAAAACCGAGAGAACCAAGAACGCCACAAGAGCACAAATTATATAACCCAAAGACCCAAAGAACCCGCAATTCGAGACCAATTCTAAGACCACAAATGGACCAATTACGTCATCCAAAGACCACACACAACCCAGGACCAGAAGACCAAAAGTCCTTCACTCCAAAACCGAAAAGAGAGAGAACACCACCACTCCCAAACCAAAAGAAGACAGAACTCCATCACTCCCAAACCAAAAGAAGACAGAACTCCATCACTCCCAAACCAAAAGAAGACAGAACTCCATCACACCAAAACCTAAAAAAAATTCGTCAGAACTCCTCAGCCAGCGACTCAGGACCATAAGTTACGAGGCAGAACTTGAGCTGGGCGCCTCTTATTTCAAAACCCAAGCGCCACGGAAGACCTCAATAAAACGGGAATCGATCTTTTTTTCCGCCACAACTCGCCCGTTATAAGTTTGTCGTAAAACCAGCGCATAAAACCACTGCCAATATTACCACCTTCCAAGAACCTGATGATGGGAGGAGGTGAAGGGAGGGGAGGGGAGGTGAGGAAGAGGGGAGGGGGAGGTGTGGGGTGTGAAGAGGGGGAGGAGTGGGAGAAAAAGGGGAGAGTGGAGGGGAAGGAGGTGTGGGGAGAAAATTGGGAAGACAGGGGGGGGTTAGTGGGGAGAAAGGAGGAATAGGGAGATAGAAGGAGGTTGTATGAAGAGAAGAATGGGGAGAGAGAAGGAAGTTGTATGGGGAGTGAGGGGGAAGGGAGGAGAAAGTTGTATGGGGTTAGGAAGAGGCGGAGGAGGAGAGGAAGAGGATATGAGGGAAGAGGAGAAGGAAGGATATCAAAGGTCTTAGGGATCACATTAAGGATGGAAGGACAGAGATGGGAAGGAATGGGCTTTGACTATTTGGTCTATTAATGCAAAAATAAGACAATAAGATGCACAAATGTAAAAAATAAATCTTCATTATTTTATATATTTAAGAGTTCCAAAAATTTTTCTCTGGATTAACCTAAAAAACATGGGAATTCACCTCAAGATTGGATCCAGAGTGAGGTTCCACTTATTTAGGAATCCATAGTACCATTCCAGTTATTAGAGTTTGCATCCCCATTCCAGTTATTAGAGTTTGCATTCCCATTCCAGTTATTAGAGTTTGCATTCCCATTCCAGTTATTAGAGTTTGCATTCCCATTCCAGTTATTAGTTTGCATTCCCATTCCAGCTATCAAAGAGTTCACATTACTTTTCCACGTATCACAGAATCCACCTTTAGCAAATGTAAGGTGTTAATGAACCTATATTGCAGGTTGATCGCCACCCACCAGGTAACCAAGCAGCAGTACTAAGAGGTGTGGGGATGGGAGGAAGGTGTGACCCAGGTGAGAGATCCGTTGAACTCATTTAATCACTGAAAAAGAATGAAAAAGCCTTCCCTATCGTCCCTATAGAACAAGCCCGCCATCTTCCATTACCACAGGGGAAATAACACCCCGAGAACACTTAACACAAACACTTAATGTTCTTCAAAGATTGGAACACCTGAGACGACGTGTTCCTCCTCTCGTAATTAAATCTTGGAGTTTGGTTCTCAATGATTCTTACGTTGGTCTCTCTCTCTCTCTCTCTCTCTCTCTCTCTGTGTTTTCTATTAATTAAGGATAAGAGAATTTGTGTCTAGTTATGTTGGTCTTAATATTAGTCAACGTATTATTATTATTTTTTTTTTGTTGCTTAAGTAAATTTCGTGAATTATTTGCTTCGTATTATAGGTTAACTTGTTAGACGCGTTCTGTGTTTATATCTAGTTAAAGAAAGAGGAAACACAGAACTTCAATGAACGTAACTTTAACAAATTGGAATACTGATACTACGGCCTTTTTATAGGATTTAAAGACAAAGCGAAAATAGTGAACCATGATATAGTTAATTTTTTTCAAGAACCCCAACGTTTATTTACACGATTTAATGAACGCAGAGGAAGAAGAGAACAGTGAACCTTAATCTACGTATTTTTCACAAACTCGAACGCTTATTTACACAATTTAAAGAACGCGACGGTGAGCGGGAAATACGACTAAGGTTAGGTAGTGTTCCAGGACTCCCATTTGGCGACGGTGTTGTGCTGCTTCTCGCGATAAAAGTGCAATTGGTGGGAAAGCTCAGGTTGGCGAGCGTTGATAATTGCCGATCATGATTAGCGCTATCAGAAACTTAATCACCCGGAGTGCTGGGTGGGTCCTTAGCTGCCTACATGGGAGGGGGAGGGAGAGGAGAGGAGGGGAGGGAGTGATGGGGTACAGTGGGGAGGGGAGAAAGGAGGTGGTAATAGGTCCAGTGGGGAGAGAGGAAGGGGTTCAAAGGGGAGGGGAGAAGATAAGCCCAAATGGGGAGGAGGAAGAATGTGAGGGGAGAAGGAAGGTTCAATAGGGAGGAGGAAAATGGGGAGGAGAGAAGGAAGGTGGGGAGGAGAGAAGGAAGATGAGGAGGGGAGAAGGGAGGTCCAATGATAGGGGAAGGACGTGGTGAGGAGAAGGGAGGTGTAATAGAGAGAAGAAAGATAGGGAGGGAAGAAATAAAGGTGGAGAAGAAAAAGAGGAAAAAAGGGCAAAATTGAAGGAAAGTAGGAATACGGGAGAAATAAATAAGTAGAAAATAGAGAGTAAATGGAGAGAGATAAAGAAGAGACGAAGAAAGAGGAGGAAAGCAGGATAATAATGGATAATCAAGAGAAAATTAAATGACCGAAAGGAAGATAGAGAACAAGAGAGAAAAATAGAGAAAATAGTAAAAGGTAGAAATGAGGGAAATTGAGAATATATATATATATATATATATATATATATATATATATATATATATATATATATATATATATATATATATATATATATATATATATATATATATATATACTGTATATATAAGATGGAACAGGGATAAGAGAGAGGCCAAAGATGAAAGGAAACAGAAATATAAAAAAAGTGGAAAGGAATATAAATGTTTTAATAAGGGCAAAGGAAAGATAAAAATGAAGGGAATGCGAACTGAAGGAGTAGAGGAAAGGGGGACATAGAGGAAGGAGAGAGGAGGAGAAAGGGACAATAAAAGAAAGGGAGAGGTGGAGAAAAAAGATAAAAGAGAGGGCAAAGGAGAGGAGAAGAGGAGGAGAAAAGAACGATAAAAGAGAGGGAGAGGAGACGAGCGAGGAGGAGAAAGGGACAATAAGAGAGAGGGAGAGGAGGAGAGGAGGAGAAAAGGAAAATAAAAGAGAGGGAGAGGAGGAGACGAGGAGAAACGACAATAAAAGAGAGAGAGAAAGAGAGGGAGAGGAGGAGAAAAGGTACGATAAAAGAAGTGGAGAGGAGGAGAAGAGGACGACAGGAGAGACAAAAACCTAGACGGTGAGGGAGGAGAGATAGGGAGCATCCTGGCCCTGCCGCAGCTTAACCCCCATTTTATACAGTTTAATTATGAATGTGTATAGTTATGAAACGTGTCAATTACCAGTGAATAATTACTATATATAAAAGATCTATCATATATCATTTATTATTATTATTATTATTATTAGTAGTAGTAGTAGTAGTAGTAGTAGTAGTAGTAGTTTTTTATTAATCCCAAAGTAAAGACCATCATAATAAGACCCATTTATAGTCCACCTCACTACAGGTCACCAGGCGGGACCTCCTCTGCACCGCTGGCATAAGAAGCTGACCACTGAGACACATCGATGGCTATATCAATCTCAGAGTCTAATTCATTTTTGAGCTTGAAAATATTCTTTCCTCTCTCACTCTCTCACTCATTCGCTCACTCCCTACACTCAGTCACTAACTCCCTTCCTGTATCCCTCCTTCACTTCTTCATTACCTCCCTATATCCTTCCGTCACTCACTCTCTACCTATCTCCCTCCCTCTCCACATCCTTTCCTCTTCCCTACCTCCCCCTTCAATCTTTCCTCTTGCCTCCCTCCCTCCCTCCCTTCCTCCTCTTAGCTCCCTCCCTCCCTTCATCCCTCCTTCCTCTTGCCTCCCTCCCTCCCTTCATCCCTCCTTCCTCTCGCCTCCCTCCCTCCCTCCCTTCCTTCCTTCCTCCTCTTAGCTCCCTCCCTCCCTTCATCCCTCCTTCCTCTTGCCTCCCTCCCTCCCTTCATCCCTCCTTCCTCGCCTCCCTCCCTCCCTCCCTTCCTTCCTTCCTCCTCTTAGCTCCCTCCCTCCCTTCATCCCTCCTTCCTCTTAGCTCCCTCCCTCCCTTCATCCCTCCTTCCTCTCGCCTCCCTCTCCCCCACCTCTTCTGACACTTAAGGGGGGGTCGGATGAATGATACCCTAATATCGATTATCTTTTTTTTTAAGTTTTAGATCTGATATTCATGTGAGGCCTTTACAGTGTGACGTGTCTTTTATATATTTACTTTTTTTTTTGTTCTCTGTCTCTCTTTCTTCCTCTAACTCTTTTTTTCTTGTGTTTTTATCCCCTTTTCTGTCTCTCTGTCCCTGTCTCTTCACTTCTCTGTTTTGTGTCTTTCTCTCTCTCGCTTTATTTCCTTTTATGACTCTCTCTCTCTCTCTCTCTCCCTTCTCTGTTTTGTGTCTTTCTCTCTCTCGCTTAATTCCCTTTTATGACTCACTCTCTCTCTCTTCTCTGTTTTGTGTCTTTCTCTCTCTCGCTTTATTCCCTTTTATGACTTTCTCTCTTCTCTGTTTTGTGTCTTTCTCTCTCTCGCTTTATTTTTATTCTCTCTCTCTCTCTCTCTCTCTCTCTCTTAACTACTAGAACTGATTTCTCTAGTTCATTTACAAACAGGAATTGACTTAAGTAAATTTACCCATTGGGATCGATTTACAAACTGGCATTGATTTACAAGCTAGAATTAACTACTCTAATTGATTTAAGTATTTTCATTAATTTACAAACTGAACCTGACGAGTATAGTTTAATTACTAGCTGGTATTGATTAAAGAAGTTTGATAATAAAGTGAAACTAATGACTGTACTAGACATACAAACTAGAAATTATTACGATTTTTCTTTTTTTAATGTTATTTAGTTTCATTTGTATTATTAAACTTTAAGCCACGTTCAGTTGATAAGAAAAGCCAGACGGGAACAGGTGAAGATAAGCAAACCCAGCTTAATTCACCTTAAAAATAATCACCTAAATACTAACCTAACCTAACCTAACCTAACCTAACAAAACCTAACCTAACCTAACCAAGCCTAACCTATCCTAACCTAGCCTAACCTAATCTAACCTCCTCAGGTAGCTTTAGGGATTTTAATCATCAGGTGAAATAAGCTCAGGTGTCTAATCTTCAGGTAATCTGCAAGACGTTATACTCTAATGCTGAATAAAATGACTTTGGAAAATATGAAGATCTGATAACACCACAATTATGAAATTTCACCATTCGTCATCTCTCTTCCTCCCTCCCTACTGTCCCTCCTCCCTCCCTCCCTCCTCCCGTCCCCGACCTCACGGATGATTGACGTGAGGCGGATGGGGAGGGAGTGGGGGAGAGGGACGGTGAAGGGTGGGAGACAAGGGGAGGGGGACGGGGAAAGGGGATGGGGAAGGAGGGAAGGATGTCAAAGAAAGAGAGAGAGACAGAGAGAAAGAAGTGGTAAGGGAAGAGGGGTTGGATAGGGGGGGGTGGAGAAGAGGGGAGAGAGGTGAAAGGAGGAGGGACGAATGAGAGAGAGAGAGAGAGAGAGAGAGAGAGAGAGAATAACTTCAAACCGATATTAATAAACAAAATAAAATTGATGGAATGAATAAATACTTAAAGAATAACGATAAATGAGGAGATGAGAAGGACGAGGTCTACCAGGACACAGAAGTTGATGAAAGTTGAAAGGGAGGGAGGGAGGGAGGGATAGCAATGGCGGCTCCGGAGCAACATGGAGGCTGGAGGAGGGAGGGAGGAGGGAGGGAGGGGCTCTGGAGTGTCTTGGAGGACGATATGAGAAGGGAGGGAGGGAGGGAGGGAGGAGCTTTGAAGTGGCATGAAGGAGGACGAGAAAGAAGACCATGGAAAAGGAATATGAGAAGGGCCGCTGAGGTACAGAAAGAAGATATGGAAAAGTCTGATGGGAAAGGGACAGGTATAAGTTGTGTAACACGAAAATGGAAGGGAAGATGTGGAGGATGAACAGAAAGGAGTAGGTTGGGGAAAGGAGATGTTAGAGTCATTGGAATTCATGGAAAAGGGAAAGTGGGAAGATGAGGGACAGTGGAACGGTGATGGAAGGGAAATTGCCTTGAAAACCACTGGAATGGTAATGAAAGGATTACCCGTAATGACCAGTGAAACGGTGATGGAAAAGGCGATGGTGGAACAGATTATCGTGAAGATCAGTGGAACGATGATGGAAGGGCTGATGATAAAGATAGCCTTGAAAACCAGTGGAATAGTTATGAAAGGGGTGACGGAAGGGATTACCGTGATGACCAGTGAAACGGTGATGGAAGGGACAAAGGAAGGAGACTGACACGAAGAACAGTGGAACGGTGATGGAAAGGGAGACGGAAAATTAGGATATCGCATCATATATTATTCTGACTTATTAAATGAAAGAAAGAAAGAAAGAAAGAAAGAAGGAAAGAAAGAGAGAGAGAGAGAGAGAGAGAGAGAGAGAGAGAGAGAGAGAGAGAGAGAGAGAGGCCCCACACAGCAGCAGTAGTTCAAGGATTACGGTCACAAATAATGGCATCATAATGTATGTGTGTCACAGGTAGGGTTGCCCGGGGTTAAGACTAGCCAAGGAGTAGGTGGGCGGAAGTGAGGGATGACTACTACTAGATTAAGGGGAGGGGTGAGGGATAGTAGGGATGGATATTCGTAGGGGAGGGAGGGAGGGAAGGAGGGAGGGGTGGATGGTGGTGGGATACTCGGAGGGGAGGGAAGGAGTAAGGATGCCGGGGTGGATAGTTGTGGGGAGTAGGGAGTCTGGAGTAAATGTGATTGGGCTTAGTAGTAGTAGTAGCAATAATAGTAGTAGTAGTACAGGATAAGTATAGGGAAGAGGAGAAGAAAGAGATAAAGAATAAAATAAAAATATTAGAACGATTATGAAGAAGAGTAGAAACACGAGAATGAGGAGAAGGAGAAAGATGGTGTGAGAAAGCCCCTCCGTTCATCCTAGATAAAGAAAAGGGTGACCAATCGCGGGATGAAGGGTGTATGAGGCAGCCTCCCTGTCCGTCCTAGAGAAAGAACAGGGGATGGTCAGGGAGGGGGGGGGGAAGAGGGGTGAGGCAGGACGAGTGTGTGAGTAGCCCTTGACAGCTGCTGACATGTGGGGCGGAGTCAGCCAATCACAGCCCCTCCCAGTCCATGACGTCACAGCCAGTAAGATTGCTAAAATCACCGCTTGTATTAATGTAAACATGGTCTGTAGCCACACTATACTGGCAGTAGCTTTCTATTGACACTCTTTGTGAGGTTTAATGCAAGTGTTGGTTTATATTTATACTGACTTCTGCCTCAGCCAATCATACATCGGTTTAAAACGGTTTTGATAATGAATAAAAACTTATACGGTTATAAAAAAGGAATATCAATCATACTGATAATATATATATATATATATATATATATATATATATATATATATATATATATATATATATATATATATATATATATATATATATATATATATTAATTTCTCTTGGTTTACAGCACTGATATTATTCGATAATATATACAAACATTCAAAAGCAAATGATTTTCCTCTATTTTTTGCATAAAGATGTAAAAGTGTTCAGTTAATCAAATAACACCTGTTGGAAGAAATGGTTAAAGCAGTAAAAAAAAGGACAAATATCTGTCATGTTGTAATTTTTCTCTATTAGTTGTCTACTATTTCCCTGTAACTATTATATTTGTGTTTATTATTTCTCGCTCTATCCAATTTTTTCTTTATTCGTCCTGTATGTATCAACTGCATCCAGGAGTCACAGATGTTAACTTTGTAATTGTTATTGAGAATCTGTAGAATACCTGAGGTTCCTTGAGGCTGGTATCTCATTATTATTAGTATTATTATTACTATTGTTATTATTATTATTATTATTATTATTATTATTATTATTATTATTATTATTATTATTATTATTATTATTATTATTATTATTATTATTATTATCATCATCTTCCTCATTTCTCCCTCCTATATCTACATCTCTCACTCCTTCTTCCTACCAACCTACCTCTCCCCTTCTTCCTTTACCTCCCTACCTATACCTCCCTCCCTCCTTACCTTACAAGCCCTGCCTAAACCTCCCCATATGCTCGACGAAGTTCAACAAGAGGATATAAGAGAGGGAGAGGAGGGGTGACCACCATGACTTGCATCAATGCCTGGCTAGAATCACACACACACACACGCATACACAAGCAACATCACACACACACACACACACACACACACACACACACACACTCACATTGTCAAGGGGTGAAGCACTCTCCCGCTTGACACTTTGTACACCTATGATTGATGTATGTGTGTTGGGGGGTGAGAACGAGAGGGGGAGAGGGTGTATGTGTGTGTGTGTGTGTGATGTTGATATTGTTAATGTTGTTATTCTCTCTCTCTCTCTCTCTTTATGTTGGTATTATTGTTTGTATCATACAGTTCTGTGTTTGTTTGTGTGTGTGCATATATATAGAGATAAATGTGTAATAGAAGACAAAGAACAAGAAGAAAATGAACAAGAGGAGGAATAAGGAGAACAAGAGGAAGAACAAGAAGATCAACTATAATTATCAATGAAAAATCAACACCACACTGAATATCACCAGTAAGATATCAACATCAGTTAACAACATCGTCAGAAGATAAGAAGCCACGGCGTATCATCACAGACATGGAATAATAAGATAACGACAAACAAAACCTAAATATTGAGGCATCTTCACGAATAACCAAACCAAACAACAGCTGTAAACAAAGAATCATGGACGACTGAATTCACGAACACAGTTTCAGATCCCTTTAACATTATATTCAAGGAGTCGGGAACACTGATCATTTATACCAAATGGAGACGAGGTATTGTGTCTAGAGGCCACCAAAGAACGACTCATTACTTTAAAATAATAAAATACATATCTTATTCTTTATAAATTACATTAAAATATGAGAAATTTCGATACCAGTACGTACAAAGGGTCGTGGATCCTTTATAATGGGGTTCAAAACCTTTCCAGCTCTGTTTGTTTACCTGGCTAGTTTTGGCGGGGAAAAAAGCGCGGGTTATTTACTAGACAAAAAGAAGAGAAGTGGTATTAGTGCTTTATGCCGTGCGTCGTTGACTTATTTGCATGTAAACTAAATATAATTTTTTTTTTTTAGTTTCTGATGATTGACACCGTGGTAAATGTCTCCATTTGTGTCTTTGTTCATCCTTAAATGTTATAAAAAAATCTCTCTAGCAAGCGAGGGTCAGGGGATACGATCACCATTTTTTTTTCATTCCTTCAACAACAATAATTTCGTTTCATGTGTTGGATATTTTTTTTTTTCCTCGGAACAATTCGCCAATTTTATGATTATTGTTTTCTCGTATTAGTAGCTAAGCTGAGTCTTCCGTC
The DNA here is from genome assembly GCF_018991925.1 of Homarus americanus. Classification (NCBI taxonomy): domain Eukaryota; kingdom Metazoa; phylum Arthropoda; class Malacostraca; order Decapoda; family Nephropidae; genus Homarus; species Homarus americanus. The sequence continues at coordinate 542,348 of NW_024721443.1, read as the reverse complement.
ATAATTACGAAAGAAGAAAAAAAAGGAAACAAGACACCGCTATTCCCTCCGGCGTCTCTCAAGTCAAGTCACTGATAATTTGTGTAATGACAAGCACATCTTACAGCGGACGGCCTTCACTAACTACTAAAACATCTTATCTACACAAACTCTTACTCTCCAGAAATAGAATAGGATCGATTCTTAGTTTTTCCTATTGTTTCTGGTGGTGGGATGGTTGAAGGGCTAGTGGACTTTGAGGAGGAAGGAGGGAGGGGAGGAGAGAAAGATGGAGGGCTGATGGATTTGGAGATGAGAGGAAGGAGGGATAGAGGGATGATATGCCTGAAGGAAGGAGAGAGGGAGAAAGGAAGGAAGTTGGTCCCAGAGGAGGAAGAAGGGAAGGATGGAGGGCTTATACGGTTCTGGAGCAAAGAGGGAGGAAGAGTTGACGAACTTGGAAAAGGATGGAAGTTAAGAGAAAGACAGAGAGATAAAAACAGAGACAACCAGATAGACAGACAGATGAACGAGAGAGAGAGAGAGAGAGAGAGAGAGAGAGAGAGAGAGAGAGAGAGAGAGAGAGAGAGAGAGAGAGAGAGTGAGCTGTTCTATATATCTCCTGAGAAGTGCAACAATCATTCTCCCAGGAGCAGTATGGAATCTATTTTCATAAAGGAGCCATAAATTACCAAAGTTTCCCCTTCAGGCTATATGTATACAAATGCCCACCACAGTATTTACATTCTGATATACTGCACACGAGCGAGAATTATTACTCCACTGTTTTTATGTTCTGGGAAATCATAGGAGCAATTGTGCAACAGTAAAGATATATTCGTTTTATGACGTGGTTGTGGTGAGTGGTTGGTTGTAGGGTGGGTGGTTGTGGTTATTGTTGTAGGTTGGGTGGTGATAGTTGTGGGTGGTTGGAGGTGAGTGGATGATGATGGGTGGTGATGGTGGTAGGGTATTGGTTACGGGTGTTGACTACAAGTGGGTGGTGGTGGTGGTGGTGGTGGTGGTGGTTATTGCTGTAGGTGAGGGAGTGATAGTTGTGGGTGGTTGAAGGTGAGTAAATAGGTGGTGGTGGTGGTATGGAAGTTGGTTAGGGGTGGTTGAGTGTAAGTGGGTAATTGTGGTGGATGGTACAAGTGACAGTAGTAGCTATGATGATGGTGGTGGTAGGGAGAATATGGTTATTGTTGTTATTGTTGGTGATAATACATGGTTGTAGGTGATTAGCTTGTAATTGTGACTACATGGAAGAAAAAGCAGATAGTAGCAAGTGGTTGTAAAAATTATTGTAGTGTGGAGTTGTGGTTTGAAGACAACTATTATTATCTACCTATTGTTGTAAGACAGTCACAACATATATCAGCATTAAATAAAAGCTGTACATACCAATTATACCCTCCCCAATGTGTTGTATATTCCAGCATACTATAACCTAATGAATATATCGCACATCCCATATACAGTTATAATTGTATTTACTTAGTGTCTTTTTGCCATTAAATTACATCAATGATCTTGACTTGGCATAATATGTTGTTTTTGAGTCATATCAATTGGGAAAATAACACAGATGGATGAAGAAAAACAAATGAAAAACGAACCTCAATCTTTGCTCAGAAAATTAAAAAAAAAATCTATTTAAACTTTTTTGGGACTTTATTATATAAAAAAAAGTAATAATCAAACTGTCATCAAGCAACTGACTAGAAATTACCTCAGGAGATTAGAGTCAAATTACCATAATTATGACAAGTAGCTGATATTATTGAAGACGGGAGATGCATTCAATATTGACGTGAGCACTGTAGATTATAGACTGTGTCGGTGTGTGTGTGTGTGTGTGTGGTGCCTACCACTACTCGACAATCCCAGTCCCAAGTGGCTAAGGCGGAATTAAAATTCAGGAAAGAGAGTGAATTAAGGAAAACTTGAAGATGAATATTACACAGCTTTAATTATTTTAAATAAAGTGAGTTCACTTCTAGGATAGGTTAGGAAAGGAGAGGTTAGATTTGGTTAGGTTTAGTTCAATTAGGTTAGGTTAGGTTATATGTCATTTAATGAAGTCTTTAATATCTTAGATGGGTTTATGTTATTAGTGCTGTGACGACACCGAGAGTGAGCACTTTCAAGACCAGACTTGACCAACACTGGAGCAGGTTCAGGTACATTCAGGAGCCCTTGCATGCCCAGTACTTGCCGACAGTGCGTAACAGAGACGTGACCGAGCGCCCAAGCAGCTAACGAGCCGATCAGTGGCGAAGAGGATAAAAGTAAAAAAGAAAAAGTGTATTTACATAAAAAAAGGAGATTTTGTTGAGCGATAAATAAGATATGAACACACAGTTAAACACAGGTAGAGACACAAATTTATGACAGCTACCTGGTGAAGATCTCTGTAACTCTTAATGTTGTTCCACACACACATACACACACACACACACACACACACACACACACACACACACACACACACACACACACATTCAAGCGATTAGAAATATTGAACCCAGGCCATCAAAAAAAACATCAAAATAAATGAAAAAGAAAAGAACAAATATACTCGATATACTTGGTAGCGATGGTGAGAAAATATGAATACGGTAATTGTTGCATAGTTGGATATATTGTATTTTAAAATGACCAAAAACAAATCTACAATGAACGAGGCAAAGAGGTTCTTTTCCATTAGTTTTAATTGTTGATGACTTATATATTTTACTATTCTAATACAGGCGCTTAAAGACGTTAGTTGAAGAATTGTACTAATACATCATAACATCAACGACTAGATCTTAATTGTAGGTCACAGTAATACAATAAATATTAACAGGGAAAAACATACCCCCAAAAAAAATCCCATTTCCTGAAGTATATTGAGTTTACGGCGGGAAAACACACAAAAAAAAACACCGTATACTTGATATTTTGTTTTATTTACTGAACGGAAAAAAAGACACACCCTTTGTTTTGTATTAGTGATTGTGAGAGCAAGTAAAACACAGTGAGTTGGTATAAGGTTGAAGAAATTTAAGAAAAACACCAAGGTACTGAATTCGTCTACCTCCTGAGGCGAGCAGTGAATGTGTGTGTGTGTGTGTGTGTGTGTATGTGAGCCCCGTTTCGTTCGCTCGTCCGCTCCTAATATGACCAAATTAGCCAAGTTTTTACGCTAGTGTTATTAACAAAACAATCCTGCCTCTGCCCTCTCTGATGGATTGGCCAGTCACTCGGTTTAGATGAGAAGCGGAGGGGGGAGAGGGAAGGAGGAGAGGGAAGAGGGGGGAAAAGGAGGGGAGGAGAGGGGAGGGATGAGGGGTTATTTAGGAGATTGGGGTTAGTCGGTAAATGGGGGTGGGGGTGGGATTACGAAATTGGGGATTTGGTAGGGATTTGGTTATTTTTGTGGGGAGGGGGTAGGTGGTGGAGGGGATTAATAAGGATGATTTGGGTTGGCGAGGATTAGACATGAGGTTAATCTAGGTTAGTAATGATTGGTAGTGACGATTAGAAGCAAAATTTGGATTTGATGATGATTATTTTTATTAGTCGAGAAAATATTGTGGATTAGTCTAAGCAATAATAAATATAAACAAAGAAAAGATGAAACAATAACGCATAAACAAAAACAAACAAAAACAGAAAAAAAAATAAAAAATAAAAAATCTCAACATAAAATCCCGACTACAGAAATGGAATAAATAAATAAATAAATAAATAAACAAAAGCATCTAATATAACTGAACGATTTAAAAAAAAGACGAATATTAAAAGAGAAAAAGAGCAATAAATTGAGGAAGATCTTGGCGTGGAGGAGAGAGAGGAGGTCGTAGACGCTTGTTTGTAAATCACAGAGTGGGTACCTCCCCTCTTCCTCCCCTCCCCTATCTCCTCCTCCTCTTCCTACTCCTCCTCCTTCTTTCCCCCCTCCCCTTACCGTTGACGATGACAGGTGAGTATCGTCCCACCTCCTCCTCCTTCTACCCTCACCTCTCACCCCTACTACGACGGAGGAGGAGGAGAAGGAAGTGTTTGTATGGGAGGGCCTGTACGAGGTTAGCGGAGGGGATAGGGAAATGGGAGATAAAATGGTATGGGAGTTGAGGAATGGGATAAGCGTAGTGGCTTGGATATGGGAGACGGTGGGAGAGGGGATGACGATGATGAGGAATTGAATGGGGAATGGGATAGTCTTGTGAAGTTGAATATAGAAGATGGGGAATGGGTTACTCGCGAGAACGTATGGAAGAGAGAGAGAGGTAGATGGACTGGCGGGAGGTAAGCAATGGATACACCTCTATAATGATGTGGATATGGGCCATCGAGGCGGAGGAGGAGGAAGGAACACACACACACACACACACACACACACACACACACACACACACACACACACACACACACACACACACTACGCAAACTTCAAGACTACGGGGAATTGGATGAGAGAGAGAGAGAGAGAGAGATATTAACAAGAACATTTTATCATTTATACTTTTCTTAACTCGATACAAAAACAAAACAAAAAATATTCCTTAATTTTTTTTCTTGTGCGGTTATAGACTCTGAGACATATAGCACTGTGTTGACCCCCCGGCCTATATTTTCGTCCCTCTGCTCAAATGTCTGTAAATCCGTCTATCCGACCCTCTCCCCTCTACCTATCCATCTGTGTCTGCTCGTTTCTCTATCCTTTTGTCTGTTTATGTATACTTCTGCTAGTTCAGGTATACATTGTCGTATATACAGTTATACGTATACACATATATACGCCACTGCTCTTTATCTATATCTCTCTCTGTATTTCCTTATTTAACCTTTCTTTCTCTCCCGATCTTTGTACACACACACACACACCATCGCCTCCATCTAGCCCCGCGTGTCGTCATAAAAGTAAATTTTAGTGCACTAAGAAACGTTTAAGCAGTATTTTCCTTCGGCGGTTAGTGGTAGGTAAGTACTTGGCCTACTGTCTCCATCCTGGTCAGTGACAGGTAACTACTTCTGACTACAATCTCCCTCCTGGTTAGTGGTAGGTAAGTACTTGGCCTACTGTCTCCATCCTGGTCAGTGACAGGTAACTACTTCTGACTACAATCTCCCTCCTGGTTAGTGGTAGGTAAGTACTTGGCCTACTGTCTCCATCCTGGTCAGTGGCAGGTAAGTACTTCTGGTTCTCTCTTCCTTCTGGTCAGTGGTAGGTAAGTACTTGACCTACTGTCTCCATCCTGGTCAGTGACAGGTAACTACTTCTGACTACAATCTCCCTCCTTGTTAGTGGTAGGTAAGTACTTGACCTACTGTCTCCATCCTGGTCAGTGGCAGGTAAGTACTTCTGGGTGCTATCATCCTTCTAATCAGTAGTGGGTAAGTACTTAGTCCCTGTTTTTCTTCTGGTCAGTGGCAGGTAAGTACTTCTGGGTACTGTCTCCCTCCCGGTCAGTGGTAGGTAAGTACTTGACCTCCTATCTCGCCCTTGGCCAGTGGTAGGTAAGTAATAAGGAGTCACTGTTCTTCCTACCGGCCAGATAACGTCAGTACCTCCAGTTTATTTACTTTGTTCTCCGGTAACGTCCAGGTGATTTATCCGGTCTTTTTCTCTTAATTACAGGGAATATAAACCATCTTCAAAAGGGTTAAATCATCGTCATCAAAAGGGTAAACCATCGTTCTCAAAGGAATAAACCATCGTCCTCAAAGGGTTAAACCATCGTCATCATGGGTTGAAGCCATGATCCTCAAGGGGTTAAACCATCATCATTCAAAAGGTTAAACCATAGTCCTCGAGAAGTTACACCATCATCTCCAAGGGGTTAAAACATCGTCATCAAAAAGTTAAACCATCGTTCTCAAAGGGATAAACCATCGTTCTCAAAGGGTTAAGCCATCGTTATCGTAGGGTTTAAACCATCTTCCTCAAGGGGCTAAACCCTCATTATGAAAAGGTTAAACCATAGTCCTCGAGAAGTTACACCATCATCATCAAGGGGTTAAAACATCGTCATCAAAGGGTTAAAACATCGTCATCAAAGGGTTAAAACATCGTCATCAAAGGGTTAAAACATCGTCATCAAAGGGTTAAAACATCGTCATCAAAGGGTTAAAACATCGTCATCAAAGAGTTAAATCATCATCGTCAGAGAGTTAACAGTTAATAGTGAAAAGAGATCTTAGTTGTGGAAGTATAGAAATACATCACATTAATATCATCAATTATGTAATCTTGGCAAGACGTCGTCACAGTGAGTATTTTTTGTTTCAGTATATAAACGTGACTCATATAACAGATGGTCACTGATACTGTAGGAATTGACCGAAAAGATTAAGGCAATAACATCAACAGTAGTAAAAATATCTTGTCATTTTATAAGTTTCGATGGATCACGTAAAGAATAGTAAACAGTAGATCAATATAAGGTAAACAAACAAAGGTAAACAATAGGTCAATATAAGATACACAAACAAAGGTCAACAGTAGATCAATATAAGGTAAACAAACAAAGGTAAACAATAGGTCAATATAAGATACACAAACAAAGGTCAACAGTAGATCAATATAAGGTAAACAAACAAAGGTAAACAGTAGATCAATATAAGGTAAACAAACAAAGGTAAACAATAGGTCTATATAACTAAGGCTGAAACATATTTACAGCGCAGGGAGAAGGAGGAAGAGAAGGCCGTGTCTTGTTCCCTCATGATGAGTCGCACCAACGATTGCTTGAGAAAAAAAAACGTACCCAGCTGGCCCCGGGGTCGTACGATATTGCGGACTTGGATTTGCTGACGTGTTTGGAGTTTGTAGCCCCCAGCGGATGGACGAGGAGGAGGAGGAGGAGGGGGAGGAAGAGTAGAGGAAGAGGAGGAAGGGGAGGAAGAGGAGGGGAAGAGAGGAGAATGAGGGGGGATGGGAAGGAAGAGGAGGAGGAAGGAGGGAGAAAAAGAAGAGGAGGAGGTGTGAGAGCTGTCATCATCCATCTGATAAGTAACTAGACTTCGTATTGGTGTTAATGTTAGTTTAAAAATCCGGTAACTTACAGTACTTATCCATCTAACTAGAATTTTTTTGGGAATTCAGAAAAAAGTACCCCCCCAAAAAATCTGATTTCTCATATATTATTCTAATTGTGAAGTCTCTCTTTGAATATTTATCCATCTAATTCTAAAACATACACTGGAACTCATTTTTAATCAGTATTTATTCATTTAACAAATCCGTCTAATTCTAAATTTTGAATTTAAGTTTTGAATATACTGTATAATGAATCAGGTGATCACATTTGTTCCTTCATTTTCAACTCATAAACCCGTAAATCTAACGTTAAACTTACTGTACAATGCATATCTAAGAATGACAATCAGTAAACAAATTCTAAAAACAAATAAAAAAACAAAAATTACATTGCTCCAATTAGATTAACTCTTTCCTTCTTTTCTCAAACTTATTTTTTTAATATAAGTAACAAATCAGACCAATTAAATCAACAATTACAATATAAAACCATTTAACTAATCTAAAAACACTATTTCACTTCAGCTCCAGTATTTCCTCCAAGTCATTAACCTCCGTAAACTGAAGAAGTAACTTGAATGGTTAAACATAAGACTCAAATGTTACGACAAAGACATAAACTATATCTCTCATGCTCTTCTCTTATGCGCTGTCTCAATGTTTACAAACTCGTGTGATCACCTGAAGATTAACCCCCCTCATCTTATTTTACCTGATGATTAAACACCATAACGGTATTTTGGGGGTAAGGTACGGTAAGGTAGGGTAGGGTAGGGTAGGGTAGGGTAGGGTAGGGTAGGGTAGGGTAGGGTAAGGTAGGTTAGGTTAGGTTAGGTTAGGTTAATCTTATGGTGAAATGAACTGATGAAATGAACTGGTGGGGCTAATTATCATGTGGTCCAAATCGAGCCATAACAAACATGAATCATTTTAACTCTCATAGTTCACCAGGTCACTGAGGCTCTGCTGTGGTGATGCAACTGGGTGGATTTAAACACAGGATGACGACACGAGTCCAAAAGATATATACAAAGACAATATAATAGTACTTGTGTATTGTTCTGAGTTTATTGATTTATTCATTCATATATACTTAAATATTGGTTGATATATTTACATATATACTGGAGAGAGGGTTTCGGGAGGGGGGGAGGGTCGTAGTTTGATATAATCTGTTATCGAGGAAAAACGATCTGGAAGTTGAGTTAATGACAACAGTGCCACGATGAGAATTGGTTATAGGAGTGATTTCAGGTAATGATTTGTATCAGCATCCCATGTCAAAGTGTGTATGTGTGTGTGTGTGTGTGTGTGTGTGTGTGTGTGTGTGTGTGTGTGTGTGTGTGTGAGGATAGCAGCGACTCTTAAACTAACTGGAGGTTGAAGTATGAGGGTGCGTGAGTGAGTGTACAGGTGACTGGTGGTTGAGGCGTACGAGTGACTGCGTGAGTGACTGTCGAGCGGGGTGTCCTCTGGGTGGGGGCCCAGGGGTAGGGGGTGGGGGCCCGGGGTGGATGGGGCAGGAGGGGCTGGGCTGGGCGGTGCGTGGCCGGGCCCGGGACGGACGGAGACCCGCACAGTTGCAGCTGCACGGCCGCGGCGACCACACGGGCCACACCAGCGCGCGCCCCGCTACCGCCACACGCCCGGCGCCGTCACCACGCGCCCCACGCCATCACCCCCACCCGCGGGAACTCCGGTGCCACGGATACCCGCACCGCCAGCCCCCTTACCCCCCGCGCGTGGCACTCCAGGGCAAGGCACTATGGCACTCACGGACTGACAGGGACTATGACACTCCGATGTGAGATAATGTGAGGGAGGAGGAGTCATTGCCACGACAGTTCGATTTCACATCCCCAGTTGTGAAGTGCCAACTTTCCCCCCACAGTTAGTCTCACTGAACCACCCCGAGTCTTCCCTCACCACACCACGGACGCCCCCTTACTCACCCACCCACCCCTTCACCTTCTACAGGGAGGCTGAGGACAGCTAGCCAAGAGGAGGAAGAAGGAGGAGGAGAAGGAGGGGGAGGAGGAGGGGGAGGAGAAATAGAAGAAGAAGGAGGAGGAGGAGGAGGAGGAGAAGGAGCAGATCGACTGCGGGATGAGAGGAGGCCATGGTGGCGGTGGACAAGGGTAGAGGGCGACATGGAGTCGTGTGTGTCTCAGCAGCACTACGTTACCCCGGGCGCCACCTCCCTGCCCATGGGCGAGTACGTCCAGATGCCCCCGGACATGGGACCCCACCCCTGCAACCCGACCATGAGCTCCTACCTGGAGTCCCTCCCGCCAGGTGTGGGCATGCCCGAGTACCCGTGGATGAAGGAGAAGAAGACAGTGAGGAAGCCTCCCCAGCAAGGTGAGTCTGCAACCCACACACCTTTATCTCATTCTCCTTCTCTTTCACTTTTTATCTTTGTTTTTCGTCCAAGTCACAAACGCAGTGCCGAAATTACATTAAACTCAAATATTATCATGGCAGCGACTTTCCGATCTCAATAATGCCTTAGTGTCTCTCTACGTCGCTTCCGCCTCCACACCGTGTTGACAAGATTTGTGGTAGTGTGTCCTCTAAGAAAGTAAACCAAGCAGGTGTGTGTGTGTGTTAACTACGAAGGTGTGACGGTTGAAGGTGTTCATCAATTAAAAATGCGTCTTCCCGGCATGTGTGAAACAGGTGTGCATGTCAGAGTATATCACCGTATGATAATCGGATATATTTTAGCTAAATGTATATCAGCCAGGTGCGTACGTGTTAATTTTCTACATCTAACATCTAAAGTGTGTCAGTTTGTGTGCATTGTGCTGTTGACATATCCGACGACAAGATGTGTGTGTAGTGTTTATGTATGTATGTATGCATGTGCTTATCTAAGTGTATGTTTATAAAAAAATTCTCTCGATACACACAAATGAACCAGGTGTGTACGGAGCAGGTGTTCGGTGGGGCCAGGTGTGTGGGTGAGGTAGGTAGGCAGCAGGCCGGCGGAGACCCCACCACTACCAGCATCAGCCACGTGTACCGCCCGGCCCACCGACCACGAAAGTTGGCTCGGACCGCAGGCACTCCAATCACACCTTCCACAAACACACTCCCAGAAAATTATAACCCAGCAGACGTATTCTCCAAAGAGATGTAAACAAAACAGAGATCATCGCCCTCATCATCCCGTCAGTTACTAAAAGCTCCGGAAGAGGAAAATATTCGCAGGATTACAGAGGATAAGGTTATGTGAGTGCTTATGAAATGATCGTTTTTACAGCCTTTTCCTCTGCATGTCTTGAACGTGTCTGTCTCCTGCGTGGTATAGAACGTGTCTATTGCGGGTTTATATTACTCGCTCGGAGGTATCGGTGCGTGTTGTCCACTGCATCGTTCACCTAAACCTCACCTTTGATCTGGTTCGCCGTATCACTGAACGCCCTGTAGACACGCACCACCGATGGACGTGACGGCGACACGCACATGGATCACCGGAGAAGTGAGTTACGGCGGCCCATCAGTGTTCCTAGAGGAGATTTAGCGCTATGTGGGCCGTTCTGGGGGTAGGCTCGCTACACGATCGCTCTTTCAACCTGCAACAGATTACTGCTTGCCTCTCTCTTCTTTCTACTTCACCCCCACAGCCTTGTCGTTAGTACAGAGGTTCTTATTCCCCCTAGAGTGGCGATAATTTTAATGGTATCGCTCATTTATCCAGCTCCTCTTCTGCTGGAGTCAAGTTCTTACTAGTCTTTACCGCACCTCCGTAAGTTGCAACGCTCAATCTTCATCTCCCAGTAACTCTCAGAGCACCACAAGCCATCAACTTTCCTCACTCTTTCAACTCGCCACGACATATTCAACCCATCATGCAATCTGATTACTCCCTGTGAATGTCAACTCTACCCATCCATCAACTCCCTGCACTCATCAACTCCTTAAGAACATCAATTTTTCGGAAATGTTAGTCGGCGGCAAGTTAAGAACGGGCCAGCGTCCATCGGTAGCTGACGGCCGCGAGACGGAGAACCCCCGCGCTCACCTGCACCTTCTGTTGTTGTTATTGTTCACATTTGTTGTTGTTCTTGGTTATCGCTGTTGTTATTATTGTTCTCGTCACTCTCATAGTTGTTTCCTCGATCCTACCTCTATTATTATCATTCTCCATGTTTCTTCCACCTTCATCCACGACTCACTCTCACTGTCTACGGGTCGCATTGACGCTGTTCCTGAGGTTGTAGCTGTTTGTGTGACTACTGTAACTACTGCTTGAATGTGTTACTACTGCTTTTATTGTGACACAAGTGAAGGCAGCTGTTCTATCATTTATGTTGCTCCTATTACTGTTCTTATACCTGTTACTGCCGCTGTTATCTATATTCCTGTTGCTAGTTATGCCACTTAATCTGTTCGTTGCCTTCGTGTCATAATCATTGTTTATTATTATCAGAGGTTTAAGTCTGTTTTTTTTCCTGTGTTTATAATTCCTTCATCGTTTCTTTCGCTTTTTCGCCCATGTCGCTATTTTTTCTTCTCTCTCTCTCTCTCTCTGTTTTTCGATCTATGCTATTTTCTTCTCGTGTTGTGTCTCCTCGTTATCATTATTTTGCTGTTTTTTTAATCCTCCCTAATTCGGACATCTTATTACTGCGTTTCATTATTACTTTAGCTCCGAGTTTGTCTTCTCATCTTCTCTCTTCTCTTGCTTCTTTCAATGTTTATGTTATTATTATTTTTCCTTTTCCTCTTTCCATTTCTCTTGCGTTGTTTGTTGTTTCGTGTTTTATTTTATTTTTTCTCATCTCAAGTGAGTTTTTGCTCCTGCTGGTTCTAATACTATTTACTACTTCTAGTACTACTAGTACTACTACCCCATACTTGTTCTATCTCCTGCTAGTGTTACTTCTACTACTACTACTACTTCTACTACGACTACTACTTCTACTTTTTAACTACTACTTATACTACTACCACTATTATTACCCCCCACTTGTTCTACTCCTGTCGGCGTGGTGTTACTACTACTACTACTACTACTACTGGTACGACTAATTACTGCAACTCCTACTACTCCTACCGATTCTTCTGTTCCTGCGTCTACTATTACTTCCGTTTGTGTTACTACTAATTACTACTACTACTACTCCAACTTGTTCCTGTACTCCTGCTGGTGTTATTACTACTACTATGACTACTCCTGTAGGTGGCAGGTCGCTTGGTTGCGGCGGGTTAAGGTTCAGGTGTTCTCTTCCTTCAGGTCGTCGATCATACTTAAAGTGACGCAGCTAACAAATGGCCGTAATAATTACTTGGTTTTTAGTGACTCGCTAAGCGTGCTGTTCCGACGATGTGGAGGTAAGAGGGTAAGGGGGTGTGTTTTTTTTCACACACTCACTCTCTCTTTCTCTCTATTTCTTTCTTTTTGTTGATTTTTTCTCCTTTATTCTCTCCTTTTCTTTCTATTCCTCTCTTCTCTTTTTCTCTTTCATTCTCTCCTTTCTCTCTTTCTCCTTCTCACATTCTATATCTTCTTTCCTTCTGGCTTTCTTTCCTTCTCTCCTTTATCTCTTTCCTTCTCTCCTTCTTTATATCGCTTTCCTTCGTTCCTTCTTTTTTCTCATTTCTGTTCTCTCCTTTTTTTCTCTTTTTTCTTCTCTCTCTTTCTCGTCAGTATCGAAAATGTCTGGACCAGAGAAAATCGATTGCTGGAAAATAATCTTCGTAATTTTAGTTAATGTAACGAGTGTTTTGTTATTGTGTTTCTATTTACCCAAATTTTATACCCAAGATGCGGTGTGTCGGTCATGGCGCCGACTGAGAGAGACGGATGAATTTTAGTCAATACACTGTAGATTAAAACAAAAAATACTGAAAAAATTGTGCCTGTGTTAGTTTAATCAATTTTACGCCTATTCAAATATACGAAAATACTATTACAAATATTTATGTTGTTTTGTGAGTTTATTTACATTACATTAACCACAGAGAATTTAAACGATAAACATAGATTTCCATTTTATTTAAAATTTTTTTTAACCATTTGGTTTTGTTTAAATACGAAGATTCAAAAAGGTATTCCATATTTCTGTCAACCATATCAAGTCTGAAATCTTGATTCAGCAAGTCGGTAGAATCCACGTCACTCTCCAGAACGTGGGGAGGAGTTGCATCGTGCTACCTGTATATCATTAAGAAGTGGGTCACCTGAGAGAGGCAACAATTAGTAGAGACTGCGTGACACAAGAGGCCATGTCACCCCCCCCTCCTCCTTAACTACCCCTGACCACCACAGTTATGAAGATATCTCGAGTGTTTGGGGTAATCAGGGAAGATAACTCGTCGATTTTCCTTACTATTGTCGTGTTGTAGATAACATTATTCCCTGTTCCCATCACGGCCTGGAGAACAAAGATCGTGACGTAGTGATCCTTGTTATATCAACGTGTGTATCTTGAAGGACATCTGGTGGCCGGCTACGGAATTACGGAGACCAGAGTACTTACAGTCGGTAAAAATATTAACTGACAATTTATCACTTCATGTTAAAATGTAAACTAAAATATTCATGATTCATTGATTGACATTATGATCGTAATATATTTCAAAATGTTTATCTTCAGAAAAATAGTTAGACGTACCAAAGAGATTAGTTATAGAATCTAATTATAAGTTGTGAAAAAAAAGTGCGTAAAATTCTGATTTCCCGGAAATGAGGATAGTAAACCTTTTATTACTGATAATTTTGTTCCACATTGATTTAGCCAATTGATCTGACATAAATATATAGTCTAAATAAACCACAACCGATATTTTTCTTCGCAAATACAGATAATTTTGTATCTTTATTCCTGCAACTTAATGGAAAATAAATATATATGTAAGAAAAATAATATTTCATTTAGGACGTCGATTACCATGATAAGCCAAATTATGCCTAAAGTTGGTTGGGTTGGGTTAGGTTAGGTTAGTTTAGCTACATAGCTATTTATTTATAGGTATTATAATTATAAAATTATCTACATGATCGTCGATTGATAATCAGATATTTCCATAAAAAATATATAGAAGTTATCAATAATTCGCAATTATCCAAATTTAGCCGAACACACACACACACACACACACACACACACACAAATTCCATCTAGTCAATAAATTTAATGAAAACAAGAATAAAAAATACGAAAATTATCCCAGAAAAATAAAAATGAATATATTAAACTTTTGAACAATAAAAAAAAAACACAGAAAAGCGAGACATACTTACGGTACTGTCAGCAGGGCTATGATAAAAACAACAACAAAAAACAATAGAAATTAATTACCCCATCAAAACAACCAAACAGACAGACTCACATTACAAACACACACACACACACACACACACACACACACACACACACACAATATACTCTGAACAAGATTATTGACATTAAGGATGAAGAAACTCGTATTGTCAAAACATCTGAGGAATTGTATTTAGTTCTTCATACGGGAGATGATGAACATATTGAACAGGCAAGAGAGGAGGAGGAGGAGGAGGAGGAGGATATATGAGGAAACAAGAGGCGATCTTTGGTTTATCAGGAGGCAGTTGTGGCGAGATAACGTAATACAATGATATACCACCAGAGGGAGATGGAGCGTTGATTGATATGGTAGGAAATATATGGGAAGGATTATCAAAAAGTATGGATGGAGAGAATTATTAAAAGTATGGATGGGAAGGATTATCAAAAGTATGGATGGGAAGGATTATCAAAAGTATGGATGGGAAGGATTATCAAAAGTATGGATGGAGAGAATTATTAAAAGTATGGATGGGAAGGATTATCAAAAGTATGGATGGAGAGAATTATTAAAAGTATGGATGGGAAGGATTATCAAAAGTATGGATGGAGAGAATTATTAAAAGTATGGATGGGAAGGATTATCAAAAGTATGGATGGAGAGAATTATTAAAAGTATGGATGGGAAGGATTATCAAAAGTATGGATGGAGAGAATTATTAAAAGTATGGATGGGAAGGATTATCAAAAGTATGGATGGAGAGAATTATTAAAAGTATGGATGACGAGGATTATCAAAAGTACTTACCCAACTATTCATAATATAATATCATTTAAAAAGTTTCAATTTAAACCAACAATTTCGAGAGGAGTTGTTTCAGGTATACCAAAAGACTGGTATATTTATAACCCGGACCACGAACTCACAAAAACATACATTGTCAATCACTTTAACGTACAGTATATAATTTCCTCGCATAAAATCCATAAAATATAATATCTGTAACACCGTTTTCACTTAAATGTTAGAATATGATAATGCATGGGGATAATTACTGGATCATAAACCGTATATAACTTGTTGAGGAAGTAGAGTACAGTGTTTCCGGGTTATGTCAAATATGGAGGGACTTTAGATACAGTAAACACTGAGTCTGTAATAAAACAGATCAGGAAGTGGAAGAAAAATTTAACTATATTATTAGTAAAATCTTTTACTGACGTTATTGGTGACGTATGCACTAATAATACGTTTATAAATCAGGTTAAATAATGATAATGTAAAAGTTAAAATATAGGACAGAGTGTACAAAAACAACGTCATTTTCCTCAAAGTTCTTCAATGTAATATTAGAAAGAAATAGATCTATAGATTCCAATGACATCATTTTGTATAAGTTGGAACCATGCCTCTGACGTCATTATATTATCCTCATCAAAGCCAATAGGTAAAAACCCTAAACGAGAGAGGCGAAAGAAAAGTTAATTAAAACCATGAAACGAGAGGTAAAGAAAAGGCTGGATTGAAAATAAAAATAACCAGATCTATAATAATAACCCCAAATATATAAGTTCAACACAGGGGAAGCTATTGAACACAAAGATCAGAAATACATTGATACCACCTAAAAAGAAAAAAAAAGTCAAGCAAAACAACATGGATGAGAATGAATATGAAAAACTGAGTCAATACAAGAAACAAATAATCCCATAACATTTGACCAACGTGTTAACATGTGTTGACTTATCGATATAAACCATGACCAGTGATTATACAATATTTACCTTAATGCTTCAATGTAAATCAAAAGACGCATGAGGAAGATACGTGACAAACACACGAACAGACAAAGTAGAACAAGTGGTTGATATCTCATACCTCAGATATGATATAATGGGACTTGTAGGAACCTGAAATACTAAGTGAGGACAAGTTTCAAGGAGAACAGATCACCAGTGGATCTAGAGAACCTCGACTGAATTCCACGAGGTAAGAAAAGACTTGAAAAAAAAATGAAATAACAGAGGAATTATATAAGTAGATAGATTTATGAAGCTCAAGAGGTAAGTCAGCTGCGGTGGGGAAGCATCAAGCAGCACTATACTGTATAAGAGTCCTTCACTTGGCTATAGACTGATGTACACTGATGTTAATAAATATACACAATATCTATAATTATATCCAGCTATATTTTCAGTACACAATAAAGCCAAAATTCCCTATTAATACGAGCAAGTTATGAAGTAGATTTTTTTATTTCTACAAAATATATCAAAATCATTAAACACAAATCTGAAGAACGAAGATGAAAAAGAATAATTAAAAAAAAAAACCCAGATAAATACAGGGGACGGCCATCACGGTACAATGTTAACAACTTGAGGGTAACGATTAAGTAGGTGAGTCTCCCCCCATCCCCTCCCCTACTCCCCTGTCTCTGTCTCACGGCTATGTCAACACTCAGGACGGAAGACGTGTTGGAGAGTCCTTCACTGAGTCCCATCTTATAGGAACATCCCATCTTATACTGTGTTGTTCTCTGGTTGTATTTCTTCTCTATGTTGTTATCTGAGTTGTATTCCTTCTCTATGTTGTTGTCTGAGTTGTATTCCTTCTCTATGTTGTTGTCTGAGTTGTATTCCTTCTCTATGTTGTTGTCTGAGTTGTATTCCTTCTCTCTGTTGTTGTCTGAGTTGTATTCCTTCTCTATGTTGTTGTCTGGTTGTATTCCTTGTCTATGTTGTTCTCTGGTTGTATTCCTTCTCTATGTTGCTGTCTGAGTTGTATTCCTTCTCTATGTTGCTGTCTGAGTTGTATTCCTTCTCTCTGTTGTTGTCTGAGTTGTATTCCTTCTCTATGTTGTTGTCTGAGTTGTATTCCTTTTCTATGTTGTTGTCTGAGTTGTATTCCTTCTCTCTGTTGTTGTCTGGTTGTATTCCTTCTCTATGTTGTTGTCTGGTTGTATTCTTTTTCTATGTTGTTGTCTAGAGTTGTATTCCTTCTCTATGTTGTTGTCTGGTTGTATTCCTTTTCTATGTCTATGTTGTTGTCTCTGGTTGTATTCCTTCTCTATGTTGTTGTCTGGTTGTATTCCTTCTCTATGTTGTTGTCTCTGGTTGTATTCCTTCTCTATGTTGTTGTCTGGTTGTATTCCTTCTCTATGTTGTTGTCTAGTTGTATTCCTTCTCTATGTTGTTGTCTGGTTGTATTCCTTCTCTATGTTGTTGTCTGGTTGTATTCCTTTTCTATGTCTATGTTGTTGTCTGGTTGTATTCCTTCTCTATGTTGTTGTCTCTGGTTGTATTCCTTCTCTATGTTGTTGTCTGGTTGTAGTGTTGTTGACTGATGTATGGTCATTTATATTGTCATTTAAACTGTGTGGTAGATGTAGTTGAATAATACCTCTCTCTCTCTCTCTCTCTCTCTCTCTCTCTCTCTCTCTCTCTCTCTCTCCCCCTCTCTCTCTCTCTCTCTCCCTCTCTCTCTCTCTCTCTCCATGATTTCGTTTCTTCATCCCTCACATCTCCAGCTCGTGATGGTACAGTGTTACGGCTTTGTCGTCTTTAGGTTCCCTTTGTATCTACCTTCGGGTGTCCGAGTGATGAAGCAACACGACTCATAGTATTTATAATTAAACCCAACCAGAACAGTATTTACAGTTACCGAAAATTTACACACACACACACACACACACACGCACACACACACACGCACACACACACACACACACACACACACACACACACACACACACACACACACACACACACACATGCACACATGAGGTCCCTAAAGGTAACGAAGAAACAGTTTTCTTCTTTCGATTTTCGAAATCTTGTAAATGGATCCAGTTTACTAAGTCACTGTAACCAGATTTCATATCCTGGCATGTTTTTGTCTGATCCCAGTTTCTTTTTAACCTCTAGAAACCTGAGTCTGTTACCAGTTCTCTATGTCACTTGCAGATAAAAAAAATATCACCCAGAAAACTTGTCTCAGCCACAGTACTCTCCAAAGCCTTTAGAAACCTCACACACTTATAGATCAAAGCCCTGGTATTCCTCCATGACATTTAGAAGCCTAGACCATTACAATATCAGTTTTCTAGATCAAAACCCTATTAGTCTTCTCCAAAACCTGTAGAAACCTGCCACTAAAACAGTAGAATTCATCGATAACCTTTAGAAACCATTCCTTATTTCTCCAGACGAGAATCCTAATATTTTACTTTCTCTACAACCTTAAGAAAACAGACCTCAGTTCTCTAGACGAGGGGCAAAAATCCCTCAAGCACAATATCTCAGCCTTGTGTCCCGCCCAACACTCGACCTCCACAAATACTATCGGTGGTACTTGGTCTTAAGTCTTGGCCGAGTCACGACGGATCGTAACTCTCAGAGGATGATGTGTTACGCAGACGACATCCATTATGAGTGTGAGTTACGTCCCGCCGATGGCACTCACGAGGGTTCCGTAAGTTGTTCCTTGCTTGTTGAGGGTCACGAGGAGTGTGTGATGGGGTTTTTGTTTATGTTTTTGTTATAAGCGGTCAGAGTTTTTTTTAGCAATTTTTATGAGTTCGATGGCGATTTTAAGCGATTTTTTAAATTAATGTGCAGGAGGTTTTTTTTTTTGTATTATTAAGTGTTGTATTTGTTTTGTTATTTTTTGGGGCATTTGGGTGCGTGTTTTTTCATTCGTTTTCAATGATTTTTTCTTCTATCTTTAGGTGGTTTTTTTTCTTAATTAATGTTCAATATATTTCTTTCATCGTAATGTATATATGTAATAATAATATTTTTTAAAAGTATTTGATATTGGTATTCAGTGTTTTGTAATGCCTTTGGGGGAAAATATATAAAATTCGTATATTATTATTTATTTTTTTTAGCTGGAGTTAAGTGAATTTTTCTCGATGGATTTGGGGAAAGACGAAATAATTTATTTTAACGGTTATTTATTTATGTTCAGTGTATTTATATGGAAGTTTTTAAATTTGGTTTTAAATAATATTAACTGTTTTTCTCCCTATGATACCTTTGAGAGAATGAAATATAATAATACGATGATAATGACTGACGGAATATATAAATCAATATAGCAAATCATATAGTGAATGTATAGCCAATTATCTAGACTTCATATAGTCAAGTAATCAAGTTTTATATCTACAACATAACTAACAACTCACAATACCGACAATACAACCCGGCATTAATTTGTATCCTTCCTAAGAAAAAATTCCACCCCATTACAGACGAGAGGTTACAGCTGAGAAACATTCATCCCGACTTGTTAAGTAAATACGGTTTATGTTATCGATAAAGTGAATAACCAGTCCTATTATATAAGTCATTGTTTGGTATATGTGTGTTTATGAGTTTAGGTAATTTGTTATCTAACCTCCGGGCTTGTGTGGTCTTAACTTGATGAAGAGATAACATTGGTAAAATAGTCTCTCTCTATTGTATCTTTGTTTTGTTCTTCGTCGTGAATTTATCAAATAATTATCTTTTATTTACATATTCAAGAGTACTAGTTTATTTAATTCTTAGTTAATATTCAACTTATTTAGTTCCTATTTTCATGCTATTCGACCAATATGTTTTTTTTTTGTTACTGTATTGAATTGTATTGAAACAGTTAATTTAGCCAGAAAAACACAGATACAGAGTGGATAATAATGACAATATTAACATGGGTGAGCCAGTTGAGAACCTGAGCTCTCTTGTAGGCACCTGATATATACCGTACTAGCTTATACAACAGCTATTTAATATACAATATAATTAATTATCTTTTATTTACATATTCAAGAGTACTAGTTTATTTAATTCTTAGTTAATATTCAACTTATTTAGTTCCTATTTTCATGCTATTCGACCAATATGTTTTTTGTTTGTTACTGTATTGAATTGTATTGAAACAGTTAATTTAGCCAGAAAAACACAGATACAGAGTGGATAATAATAACAATATTAACATGGGTGAGCCAGTTGAGAACCTGAGCTCTCTTGTAGGCACCTGATATATACCGTACTAGCTTATACAACAGCTATTTAATATACAATATAATTAATTTTTGGTCTTGCTAGTTGACTAAATCTATGCCCTTTTTGTTTAAATAGTTTTCACGCTAGTTGGTTAAGTTACTAGCTGTTATTTTATGTATATATGATATTTTT
This sequence comes from Homarus americanus, assembly GCF_018991925.1. Classification (NCBI taxonomy): domain Eukaryota; kingdom Metazoa; phylum Arthropoda; class Malacostraca; order Decapoda; family Nephropidae; genus Homarus; species Homarus americanus. The sequence goes on along the minus strand of NW_024721443.1, from coordinate 521,879 downwards.
CTTATGTTATATTAACAAAATAGCTGTGTATTCAACTTGCAATATATCATAGTAGTTTACGCAATAACTTGATTCAATTTCCACGCTATTTTGTACTATGTTCCATTAACAAATACCCAAGAATAATCAACAAAAAGCAAAAAACAAAACAAATCAAGCTTGTTTATTCAAAATCAATCTCACACAATCAAGTCATATTATAATTGCATGATATAATAGCCTTTTCTATAAGTATAATTTTCCATACAATACCTTAACATAAGCTAGTAATGCTGGTTTATATGCCTTTATAATTATTTCCCTAACCCACCTCACTGCATAGCCTCGACTTAAAGCACATTCGTTTCATCCATCGAGTTAGGTTAGGTTAGGTTAACGTTAGGGTGGTTAGGTTAGGTTAGGTTAGGTTAGGTTAGGTTAACGTTAGGGTGGTTAATCTTAAGGTGAAATAAACTGGTGGTGGTGGTGGGGGGGGCTAATGTTCACGTTATTCCTGATGGTTAATAAGATAAGAGGTTATGAAGTGTAGACCTGGGCGTCCTTGTGGTCATAGATTGTAACAGAGTCATGACCTGTGATCTGAGGACGTGATGTGTGGTGTGTTTTTATAGTGAGAGGAGAGTGTTGTGGTGATGGTGAAATGATCCTGTTTTGTTTAGTATGGTGATTTTTTAAAATGATCAAGCTGTCTTTGTTTGTGTGAATATCAAGCTGTGTTTGTGAGATGATCAAGCTGTGTTTGTGATATGATCAAGCTGTGTTTGTGATATGATCAAGCTGTGTTTGTAAGATGATCAAGCTGTGTTTGTTTGATATGATCAAGCTATGTTTGTTTACGTGATGATCAAGCTGTATTTGTTTGTGATGATCAAGCTGTGTTTGTTTGTGAGATGATCAAGCTGTGTTTGTTTACGTGATGATCAAGCTGTATTTGTTTGTGATGATCAAGCTGTGTTTGTTTGTGAGATGATCAAGTTGTGTTTGTTTTTTTCATGATATTGTTAGGTTTAATAGTGAAATGATGATGTATTATGACCAACATCTATACAATGAGTAGTTTGTGAGGGCAGGGTGGTGGGGTGGTCACAGGTGAGGTACAACAGCTAACACTATCTTCAATGTGTACGACTCACCTGTCAAGTTACAATATACATGTCAGAAATAAAACGACGGAGATGATAGAGAACAAAGATATGCGATGAACAAACAAATACAGTATACATGAAGGCTGTTTAAGAATAATCGTCCAATTACTTATTTAAAAAAAATTATCCGACGTTTTTTGTGAAATGTGGATGATTCATTAATATAATTTAATAGACATGAGTTTATATATTGTAAAATTTGCTCCGTGTCATTTTAAAGGTTGTAGTATTGACGTTGTTCATTACTGGTCTGTGTCATTATTATTTACGTGACCGTCTCTATAATACATATATACGGACAAGTTTGGGATTAAAAAGAAAATGTAAAACAAAATTATCACTAAATCAGAAATCAGAATTATCCCTGTGTGTGAGTGTGTGTGTGTGTGTGTAACATTTGTGCTTACAAGAAACACTGGCAGTAACTCCTTTCATAATTCATACGAGATAATACAAGCTGGGTGATACATAAATGAAAAAAAATCATTAAGAATAACAAGACAGTGACCAACAAAACAAATTCAATCACAGGTACAGAATTTAAACATATAATTAAAAGAAAATAAACATACAAAACAGATATCTATGTTTACAACTAACATTGTCTCAGGTGCCTCAACCTACTTATATAGAGATAAAAACAAAATCACTTCAAAACAGTGGAAAGTAAACCTGGGCAGCCATCTTCCTCCCAAAAGCTTGAACCGTGAGAGGAGGAGGGGGAGAAGAGACATCCCCCCACACACACAGTGACATCCCGTGTCTCTTGTCTCGCCTCGCATTATAGAGACACAATTACAATCTCCAGATGGTTTATATCGGATATAAATACATATAACACACCCACACACACACACACACACACACACACACACACACACACACACACAAACGAGTATTCAGGGTCACAGAAGCTTCCTCAGGGATCGATAAGAGTCTTTTATGTGAGCGGGAGACACGGAACTTGAAGTCACGATTGAAATGCAGATTCAATGTTCATTTTCCAACTCGGTCTTGAAGGTGAAGTAAAACATGTATAGACTCTGGCAAACTCTCGGAATTTTGTTTACAATGGAATCTGTAAATTTTGACGTCATTGAGTATGGGGGGGTTGAGGGTGGGGAGGTGGGGGAGTCAGGAGGGGTTCTGGGGAGGTCAGAGGTAGTTAGCAAAGGGTCTGGGGAAGTGGGGGTTAGAAACGCTCTAGGGGTGTGGGTTGGGGGTAATTAGTAAAGGGTCTGGGGAAGTGGAGGTAGTTTGGAAGGTATCTGGGGGGTGGGGGTAGTTAGGAAGGGTTCTGGGGGAGTAAGGGGTAGTTAGAAATGGATCTGAAGGGTGGGGGTAGTTAGGAAGGGATCTGGGAAGGGTAGTTGGGAGGAGGACTGGGGATATAAGGAGTAATTTCACCCTTTGTAGATCGAGGGTCACAGGATAGAACCCAAGTCTCTCTCTTCTTCCTAATAGCCCATTGGTGGGAGGGGGAGGGGGTTGAGTAGACCTAACCTAACCTAACCCCCCGAACCTAAAACATCCCAACCTAACCTAACCTAACCCCCCGAACCTAAACCATCCCAACCTAACCTAACCTATTGTTCGTTCACCATCATGAATTGTTAAGAATCTTGTTTTTAATTTTATAAGACTGTCTTGTCTGTTGATGGATGACCGGGTATGTTAGCTGGGGTATTGAGAGCTAATAGATACCCAGCTAGTACGAGTACCTCTGATAAATACCCAGATAGTAACAATACCTTTATAGCTGTCAACTGAGGCTCCTCTGAGGCTCCTTCAACATAAATTTCCAAAGGCTTCTCCTCTATAGATGGATTCTCAAATATGCGAGTCTCTCTCTCTCTCTCTCTCTCTTAACTCTCTCTCTCTCTCGTTTAAAGTTTAACAAATTTGACGCCATTTTAACCATCTTGATATTATCAGCTTGAAATTTATATATATATATATATATATATATATATATATATATATATATATATATATATATATATATATATATATATAGAGAGAGAGAGAGAGAGAGAGAGAGAGAGAGAGAGAGAGAGAGAGAGAGAGAGAGTTAAGATTTATAGAGGTTACTTGAAGCATATAAGCTATGGTATACTCGGGGTGATATGTTCCTCGTCTGCCTTTTATAGTAAAGTTTGCATACTCTTGGTTCATCAGCCGCTGTGATAAAGACAGAGCTAAGTCCTACGATGCTGTGACCCCAGAACACAGCAAAATTCCAACTGGTGTAATCACTTAAATGCTGTAAATGTCTTCATGGCTGTGACCAATAACACAATATTCTCCCATGACACAACACCCATACCAGATAACATATACCTCCATTATAATCATATTATAAAACATAAACTTCCTGTTGATATAACCTGGCGATACGGATCCTGGCCCAGAACCACAGCTGTATTACCTGTAATTATCTAAACAGGTGTGACGACGTGAGGTATAAAATAATATTCCGGAAACAAAAGAGACGTAACGTAACACATTAATAGTGACAAAAATATAAATAGAAAATAAATATAATAAAAAATTCCATATTATTATTATCATATATTTCTTATTAATTATGTAGTCAGTAACATATCAATGGAGTTAAGTGAGATGTTTCCTTCTTTTTTCAATATGAATTTCGTATTTGTGGAGATATCTATGTGGTGCAGAAAATACCAGTAAATGTCACTTATTAAACTCATCGAAAAAGGCCATTAGAAAGGTAGAATAAAAAGACAAATTAAACGAGAAGTGATAAATTAGAGACGAAAGATAATCACGAAGGAGGAATGATATAGCCTTCAGTACAGTGAAAGATTTTTAAACTCACGTCAATATGTATACAGTACAGTGAAGATTCTTTTGATCTGACGTTCGTGTGTCGTAACCTTATGACACAACATATTAGAATAATAATAACACTTTTTCACTGTTCATCAGGAAAAATATAAAATATCTATAATTTTTGTTTGCTTTAGTTTTTTTTTTTTTTCACGGGAAAATTTCAGTGGCCGCCATCTTATGTTTACGTTTTTCCCCCGATGCGTTTGAGGTCTGTGTTGTCGGCCACTCAGTGAGGATTTTTACGCGTCACTTGTACATAACAAACACAGGCCAAGCGAGGATGATTACTGTCTTCCTCCCCGTGAAGGATTGGGTGAGCGAGAATGATTGTAAACCTCCCTTGAAGGATATAACGAGGAGGACGATTTTATACCTCCCTCGAAGGATTTGGCGAGTGAAGATGACTGTTAGTTGACTGTGGGAGGCTATGGGTAGGTGGTTGCATCCATGCAGGGTAGGGGGCGTCAGGTACAGCAAGGTAGAGGGCGCCAGTACGTGCCGTGGGTCTTAGGGTAACATTATTCACTGATGACGAGGAAGGGAGTTCACAAAAGTGCCCTACAACATCGGCCAAGACGAGAGGCGTGTTGATACATAGCCTAATAAACGGGAATAAGTGATACAATGATTAAGGAAGAAAGATTGCATGTGAGAAGAGATAGATTGAATATATATAGTGATAAAGAGAGATAGATGATACATAGATAAAAAGAGAGAAAGACTGATGCAGAAAGACAACAGATACACAGAGAGAGAGAGAGAGAGAGAGAGAGAGACTTGAGAAAGGAAAGGGAAAAATAACAAGAAGTATAGACAATTGTAGACAGAGAGAGTTAGAGAAATACCTTGTTATAACCAGAGAGAAATAGAAAGAGAGAGAGAGAGGGATAGAGACAGAGAGATAGATACACAGAAGAAAATTATAGACAGAGAAAGATAGAGAGAGGGAGAGAGAAAGAGAGAGAAAGAGACAGACATATACACAAAGAGACAGACATACAGACATACCCTCATCACCACTTGGATGTACTGTATATACCCATTCGACGAACCTTAGACGAATGACAGGTAAACAAATATTAATGAGGAGGGAATTAGTACTGTTGGCGGTAGGCAAATGAGCCATTTATGCAAACACTTTAATTAAGCACCTGGTCCTTATTTTGGTAATGAAGGAGGCTGACTCAGGCTCACCCACACCTGCTGCTGACTTCCTCTCCTCCTCTCTTGTCCCTGGTAGAGATTCTCTTTGGTTTTGTGTTGTTCATTGAGATAAAGAGAAGGATAAGGGGGTTAATATTTTTTGTTTATCTTTGTTTAATAAAGATTTAAACGTTAATTATTTGCTTATATTGTTTAATATAGATGTAATTGCGTTATTATTTGTTATTTGTTTGTGATAAAGACAGGACGGCATATTTATTTGTTATTTGGTTGTGACAAAGACAAGTTTGCGTTATTATTTTCCATACGTTGTCATAATAAAGAGAAATATATCCGTAATTATTTTTGAGGTTGTTGTTATATTTATATATATATTTTTTTTTTTACATTTCGTTAACGAGAGATGATTGGGTCATGATCTACGTTGTTGTGATGGAAAAATAGAACCTACGTTATTTCCCTTTACATTATTGTATTAAAGACTGCGTTATCACTTTTTTACAGTGAAATAATAAACTTGAAAAAATATTACTACTTTATATTGACATAATCGAAGAAAGGAGAAAAGCAACGGTGTCATTTTAATATTACACTGAAGTAAAAACAAATAGATAAGAGGGTGGTGGTGTACAGGGACATTGCTGGTACACAAACACTGTACACAGACAATGTAGGTCTACAAACCGTATACATAAACCATACAGGTATACAAATAATGTATCCAGACAAAGCAGGGCATACAATATACACTCTACCCAAAAAGTATTGCCCCCCCCCCCCGGCACTGATGTATTTGGAAATGAACACAATAACACGTGTACACAGCAATCTCGGTTCGGTTGGTATTTCTGATTGTGAGTTACACCTTTCATTCTTTTTTCTTGCACCTGATAATCACCATGATACCTGTAGTATACCACCTATTCTCTACATAATGTAATGAAATAGGATGAATTGTGATACATATGCAAAATCATTCACGTCATGAGTAACCCTGTTGATTTCTGCACCTTAGATACAATTTCAGCCCCAGGGGATGGGTTGCCAAATAGGAGTACAACGTTACTATGTTTTCATGAACCAAGGTTGCAATGGAATCAGTTCGAAAAAATATGAAACACTATGATCCAATATTACATTCATTTGCAGATATAGTAATTACAGGTGTATTATGATGCCGTAACCAATTCGAATAATATTATATTTTACTGCATTTCGTTATTATTTCTACCTCATCTGATGAGGTAACAATGATGAATAAAACTTATCATCTCCTGATTCATGCTGGCAACGGAACATTATCTGATACACTCTACGAGATGATGTGGTCAAGTCCTCTCATGGGATTGACAAGTCACTATATGTATATAGCTAACAAACTGTTATTCGGGGAGTAGCTCCATGTCTGTCGGTGAAATCTGTGTTTCCCAATGAGTCTCGGGTACTAGTGTTGGTCATGGTTCTCCAGCAGAAACACCCACTATTTGACTGCTGTTGATATATTTCCGCTACATCAATATCATTATGCTATTCTACCAAAGATGGAGCACGGTGAATCACCATAATTACAACAAATGCCAGAAACAATAACAGTGGGGTTTCACAGATCTATAATGCAGGAATCACAGTTAGTGATCGGAAATATTCATCCATTGTGACACATTGTATCGATGAGAAAAGGGGCCACTACTTTTTGGGGAGAGTATACATAGGCAGTGTAGATATACAAACAATATACAGTACTTAGACAGGTCAGGTATACAAAGAATATACCTTGACAGTGCAGGTATACAAACAATATACCTTGACAGTGCAGGTATACAAACAATATCCCTTGACAGTGCAGGTATACAAACTATGTACATTGACAGCGCAGGTATACAAATAATATACCTTGACAGTGCAGATATACAATGTACCTAGACAGCGCAGGTATACAAATAATATACCTTGACAGTGCAGATATACAACGTACCTAGACAGCGCAGGTATACAAAAAATGTACCCTGAAAGCGCAAGTATACAAACAATATACAGTACAGTACCTGGACAGAGCAGGTATACAAACAATACACCTTAACAGTGCAGGTATACAAACAACGGTAAAAATTATTGCGATTTGACCAAGAATAACCCAACAAATCCCTCATACGCTTATTTACAGAGAGGTGAACAGCCTGTGAGTATACGGTAAAATTTAGTATACAATATATGACGTTAAAACACATGTAAGTAAAATACATATATATTCGTATTGAAATATACATACACCCTGGAAATTATAGAATGATAATTATATAAGGATGCTATATAATTCAGAGACCTTTATTCCGTCATGATAGATTATGTAAATGTTGAAACTATAAAAGGAAGATGAGATAATATATAATGTAGTGGTTTATATGTGGTAACAGATTTAATGAAAGTAACGGTTATGATAACGATATTTACACAGGTATATTAATTTTCTGGATTATTTTTATAAGAGTTTATAATATATGAAACGTAAAATTTGGTGGTAATGTTTGGTTAGATTTGTTAGGTTAGGTTAGGTTTAGGTTAGGTTAGGTTAGGCTAGGTTAGAATTTGGTCGTCATAACAGTTGTAAACAGTTGTCAGCGCAATTACTTCACGTATCATTGAACTGCCACGTAATAATATGGTAAGAAAAGCCCACAAAACTATAATTTACGCATACTGATTATAGCTCCAAGGGGAAGTAATGATAGCAGAGATACTTAAATATCTATAATATTACTCGTACATCAGTTTTTAGTCCACTACTCGTTGACATATTTAGTGATTTTAGAGATGAAATATTTTCAACTTTTAACCTCTGTATTTACCTTTGGCACAGAGATGATAGAAAGGTAATATAACTATTTCAGAATGAAGTCAACATATATTCTATCAATTATTGTGTCATTCATTAATTAACATATTGTTTATTTATACTTATGTTAATTTGTATATATTTATTCACACTTTTATTTGTTAATGATAGGCGCAGGAAAAGGGTGGGTGAATGTTGTTAAATAATTATTGACCAAGGCGTCATCACTCACCTGGCCAAAGACTAAGGATACCTGAAGAAGGATGTTTTGATCTGACGAAGGTTACTGTGTGGTAGAGAGTTCCGTATGGTGTTTGAAAACTCCTGAAGATTATAGATGCTGGGAACCTAACCACCAGAAAACTGAGCGAACACCCTATAGATAAAACTAATAACTGCGCAGAAAGTGATTAAAATAGTACAAAGATATATAAGAAACTGCGCACACCCGACGGATAACACTAATAACTGCGCACACAACGACTGACACGATAAAAGAGATCGTGGAACACTGCGCACATTCGACATAAAGAGCCTACATTTGCGCATACAGTATCTATTATGAAGATACTATAGAGGAGATAGCTCAGTCCTTCAAACACACACACACACACACACACACACACACACACACACACACACACACACTCTCACTTATTCTGTTGTGTGTTACTATCCATTATTATTCTGCGTTACATTATTTATTATCTTTCGTGTTTTTCGTATATGATTTATTCTCATGCGTTACTGGACAAAATTTATTCCATTCGTCTTGTTATTCGTTACAGTAGATAATTTATTCATTATACGTAACTCTTTCTGTGATAAATGTAACACTAACGCAAATATTTGGTATGGAGAGGATCATCGTTCGGCCGCCATTTCGATAACATGAGCTGTGAGTGACGGAGTGAGGGAACTGTGAGTGACGGTGTGAAGGAACTATGAGTGACGGGGTGAAGGAACTGTGAGTGACGGGGTGAAGGAACTGTGAGTGACGGGGTGAAGGAACTGTGAGTGACGGGGTGAAGGAACTGTGAGTGACGGGGTGAAGGAACTGTGAGTGACGGGGTGAGGGAACTGTGAGTGACGGGGTGAAGGAACTGTGAGTGACAGGGTGAAGGAACTGTGAGTGTCGCGGGTGAGGGATAATTTTACCCTTTCTACTTAAAGCTACTAGAAGCCGTCCACAGTTACAGTCGAGTCTCGGTTAGGTTAGGTTAGGTTACGTTAGGCTAGGTTACGTTAGGTTAAGTTAGGTTAGGTTAGGTACTTAATGGTATTGGTGGTATGAGATGGCTTATACACAGTTAACTAATGATATAATGGTATGTTTACATTGTGGTATTTGTACACAATGTTTGGAGGTATATTGGAAATTATTATTATTATTATTATTATTATTATTATTATTATTATTATTATTATTTGTATTAGTATTGTTGTTGTTAAATTAGTTATTATTTTTATTATTATTATTATTATTATTATTATTATTATTATTATTATTATTATTATTAATATACACCAACATAATCACTCTATTCAAACTATCTTTAAATGAAATTAACCTTAAGAGACATAAGGAAAATATAACAAAACAAAAATTAAAACAGGAATTAAAATTTTGAGCCTAAAATTATATTCCTCGTTGAAAGTTTGAAAATATTTACTAAAGTTCTTATGATTTTTTTTCTTTCTGATTTTGATCAACTTATTATTATTTCTTTTATTTATTAGAGAATATTTAAGAGGGTGTGAAGGTATTGCGGTTTTCTTTGTACTTTAATGTACGTAATTTTATCTGTACCGCAGTTAATTTTTCTCTGTAGTGTAATTAATTGTCTCTGTACCGTAGTTGATTATATCAGTACGGTAGTTCATTCTCTGTGTATCATACCGAAGTTAATTTTCTCTGTATCGTAATAAATTTTATCTGCCGTATTTAATTACTTTTGGACTATAATTAATTCTCTCTACCGTATTTAACTACTTCTGTACCATAACTAATTACCTCTGTACCGTAACTAATTATCTTTATTCCGTAACTAAAATCTCATCACTCAGCCTTTTAATGCGACGAATTTAGGTACTTCATCTCTCAGGGTCATGGAGCAATATTCTTAATAAAAGTTATAAACAATTCTTTGAAAGGTAAACAAAATTTTTGATCTGTTTACAATATACAACGATGGTGTTTTTTTATAGGATATAGAGAAAAAATATATATATTTTTTTAGATTTGTTGAAAGAGAAAATTAATATTTGTTTAACAATATATGAAGAGGGAATTTATTAGGTTTTAGACTTTAATTTTTTGTCAAGATGTACTTTAAATTTTTTATATATATTGAAAAAAATACAAGGTGTGGAGATAGAATATATTTATTTTTAGTGTTATATTATTTTTTTTAATCAAGAAGTACAAACATATCATATTAATTTGTTAGATTTTTTGGCAGAGATAATGAAAAACATGACAAAATGTAACGAAAGAATGTACTTGTATTCGCCTTTAGATTTCTATTTTATTTATAAGATTTTAAGATTTCTTTTCTTTTGTATATTTCCAAACAAGAACAGTACACAAAGAAACAAAAGACCAAAGCTAAAGACCACAAACTTTGCTTAACTAACCCAAGACCAGAGTTGTAATAGCAGTCTCACCACAAGAGCCCAGACCAGATACCGAATAAAACCAATACCTGATTTACCTGTAAACACACCTGAGTTTGGAGCATAATTACAACCGATAAATATAAATAGTTCCATATCATTTCATATATATATCATGTTTTTTTACTCTTAATTTTCTCAGTTCAGATCACGCCACAGAACTTCCTTACCACCGATGAGATAGTCATGTGTAAACAAAATCCACATGTCCAAAAACCAAAAGCAATTTCGTGGATTTTTTTTTAAATATAAATTTCATGTTTATTAATGTTAGTTATTGTGTAATTAATCCCCATCATTCTATTACAGCAAGATATATTCTGATGATTTTACACTAGGTTATTTTTGTTGTCATTCTCCACCATTGTGATATGATTCTCAAGACACTAAGTAAACATCGATAATGTCAACAGGTGTCAAAAAATAATTCTAATAATCTGACAACAGTAATAAGTAACTAATATATTTCGTCTATCTGTAGTATTATTAAGTTGATCTTAATAAAATACACTAATTCCTTCATAATAATGGTTAATAAAAATAATCTTGCATATCTATTATATTAAAATGTCATTCAAATTTTACCATTAAAACAATCTATTTTTTCAAGTAAAAGATATTACATATATTAACTATTTATACATACAAGAACAATCATGCAATATAGTCCTGTTAAGTTAAAATTTAAGTTAAGTTAAAATAGAATACTTCATATACAGAGAAATAGTCCTAACATTTACACAAAGTTAAGTGTCAGTGAACAGCGTCATTTTCACAATAGTCAGCTAGTGAAACAGTGAATCAGTGAAACAGTCAGCTAGTTAAACAGTCAATCAGTGAAACAGTCAATCAGTGAAACAATCAGCTAGTTAAAACAGTAAACTAGTGAAATAATCAGCTCGTTAAATAGTAAACTAGTGAAACAGTCAGCTACTTAACAGTCAATCAGTGAAACAATCAGCAAGTGAAACAGTCAACTAATGAAACAGTCAACTAATGAAACAGTCAACTAATGAAACAGTCAGTCAGTAAAACAGTCAATCAGTTAAACAGCCAAATAATGAAACTAACAGTTAGAAAAACACTCACCTATATAATTATCCCACCTAAATACTCCAGTCATCCAAGACCTCACCTAAACTAAGATACTTAATATTAAAAAAAAATGTATCCCTTATACTGTGCCTGACCTAATCTTTATTCTCTTTACAGGGAGATACCAACAAGGTAATGTGTTCTGATCTATCTTATGCCCATAGTTTATTCAATTCTCTTATTCTCTCTTTATTCAAATTAGCACTTGGATTTCTTATTATTTTTTCTAAGTTTGTTATGTTTTACTGTTTTTTGTAAGGTATTCAGAGTTTAAATAGTGTCGTTTTTCTCTATTACATAAAAGATATAATAATATTTTTAATGTGTAGGATAAGATCAGAGGTGAAGCCAGATGTTATCACTGGTTTGGCTTGATTATTATCGTATAGGGGTAGCCGGATGCTCTCTCTCTCTCTCTCTCTCTCTCTCTCTCTCTCTCTCTCTCTCTCTCTCTCTCATTTATCATCTATTATCTCCCCGGTTATCATCCATTGTCTTCTCATTCATCATTAACAGAGGCCCAGTTGGAGGGTCTTGACCTATGTGACGACGATTGTCAATAATAGAGAAAGAAAGAAAGAAGGAATGAAAGAACAAAAGAGACACAGAGAGAGACAGAGAGAGGGGGGGGGGGAAAGAATGATTCAGAAATGATAAGGTTGATAACTTTGAAGTCACCTGCCTGTTAATGATCACAGGAGGCTGCTGATTCGTCGGTGACTTCAGAAACTGACCAATCAGATGACATGTCAGATAATACGTGAAAGGTTTATGGGTTTATGGACAGTATGTGTGTGTGTGTGTGTGTGTGTGTGTGTGTGTGTGTGTGTGTGTGTCCTTCGCTCCACTAGACTAGCAGTGACCCACAACGAATGGTCAAATATGTGATGACTGCCACACTTTAAAATAGTAAAAGTAAATACAATACTGACAAACCCAATCAACAGTGTAACAAAGTAAAGTACAATGACTATAACCCATACATATTGTAATTTCTATGACTACACTATTATACACATCACGTCAATGATATAAGACTCTTGCAATTTAGTATAACAAGTATTTTAAGGACACGTAGGATGGGGGACCACTGTACCAGAGTATAAGTAATATTAGCTACATGAACATTTCACATTTGCTCTGGTTGTTTAATGTCACACACAGAACTATAGTCAGATTACTGTTAGAGTTGTTTATAAAGCCAGGGAGACTTGAGAACCTGGATGTTAATGAATTGACGAGTCGTGTTCCGGGATAATAATCAACCAGTGCAGTTAGCTAGTTGTCCGGTTTTCTTAGATTAGTCCTTGACATTGGATCATACAGCTCGTTAACTTAGGGTGTATGTTATTGTGTTGGCGAGCAGCTTCTACACCTTAAACAAATTTACGCGTTGGTGTATATATGTAATAAGACAACAGCTAGTAAATATCACCCTTTACAAGTTTACATAGTTATAATACATGTAAATATCTAACAAATACACACAGTTGATATAGGGTAACAAGACAATGTATTTAATGAAGAGGAAAATTACGTTATTTTTTCAATATAAACAAAACAATATATTACGACGACGATTTATTTTCACTTTGTTTATTCATCGTGACTGTTTTTGTTTTATCACGTGTGTGTGTGTGTGTGTGTGTGTGTGTGTGTGTGTGTGTGTGTGTGTGTGTGTTGTGTGTGTGTGTGTGTGTGTGTGTGTGTGTGTGTGTGTGTGTGTGTACAGTTTCTGGTCGTGACAAATAGGCCATCACTCTCCTACGCTTTCACAGCAGTATGACAGCAGTATGACAGAGCACAGCATTATGACAGGTATGACAGCAGTATGACAGGATACAGCAGTATGACAGGATACAGCAGTATGACAGGAAGCAGCAGTATGACAGCAGTATGACAGCAGTATGACAGATACAGCAGGCGACAGGATATGACAGGCAGCAGTAGTATGACAGGATACAGCAGTATGACAGATACAGCAGTATGACAGGATACAGCATTATGACAGGAAGCAGCAGTATGACAGATACAGCAGTATGACAGATAGTATGACAGGATACAGCATTGTGACAGGACACATGACAGACACAGCAGTATGAGAGGACACGACAGGACACAACAGTATGATAGGACATATGACAGGACACATCAGTATGACAGGACACACGACAGGACACAGCAGTATGAGAGGACACATGGCAGGATACAGCAGTATGACAGACACACGACAGGACACAGCAGTATGACAGGACACATGACAGGACACAGCAGTATGACAGGACACAGCAGTATGACAGGATACAGCAGTATGACAGGACACAGCAGTATGACAGGACATGGCAGGACACAGCAGTATGAGAGGACACAATGACAGGACACACCAGTATGATAGGACATATGACAGGACACATCAGTATGACAGGACACACGACAGGACACAGCAGTATGAGAGGACACATGGCAGGACACAGCAGTATGACAGGACACATGACAGGACACAGCAGTATGAGAGGACAGCAGGTATGACAGACACAGCAGTATGACAGGACACATGGCAGGACACACAGCAGTATGACAGGACACAGCAGTATGACAGGACACATGGCAGGACACAGCAGTATGAGAGGACACATCAGTATGACAGGACACACGACAGGACACAGCAGTATGAGAGGACACATGACAGGACACATCAGTATGAGAGGACACATGGCAGGACACAGCAGTATGAGAGGAGGACACATGGCAGGACACAGCAGACATGACAGACACATGGCAGGACACATCAGTATGACAGGACACAGGACACAACAGTATGATAGGACATATCACAGGACACATCAGTATGACAGGAAGCAGCATTATGTCAGGACACACAACAGAACACAGCAGTATGACAGGACATGACAGGACACACAGACACAACAGTATGATAGGACATATGACAGGACACATCTAGCATGACAGGAAGCAGCATTATGTCAGACACACAACAGGACACAGCAGTATGACAGGACACATGACAGGACACAGCAGTATGACAGGACACATGACAGGACACAGCAGTATGACAGGACACATCAGCATGAGAGGACACACGCTGACAGGACACAACAGTATGATAGGACATATGACAGGACACAGCAGTATGACAGGACACATGACAGGACACAGTGTATGACAGGACATATGACAGGACACATCAGTATGTCAGGACATAATGACAGGACACAGCAGTATGACAGGACACAGGACAGGACACACAGCAGTATGACAGGATACAGTAGTATGACAGGATACAGCATTATGCCAAGCACAGCAGTATGAGAGGACACATGACATGACACAGCAGTATGACAGAACACAGGACATGACAGAGCAGTATGACAGGACACAGCAGTATGAGAGAACACATGACAGGACACAGCAGTATGACAGGACACAGGACATGACACAGCAGTATGACAGGACACATGACAGGACACAGCAGTATGACAGAACACACACTAGACACAGCAGTATGAGAGGACACATGATGACAGGACACAGCAGCGACAGGACACAGGACATGACACAGCAGTATGACAGACACAGGACAGGACACAGCAGTATGAGAGGACACATGACAGAACACAGCAGTATGACAGGACACATGACAGGACACAGCAGTATGAGAGAACACATGACAGGACACAGCAGTATGACAGGACACAGGACAGACACAGCAGTATGACAGGATACAGCAGTATGGCAGGAAGCAGCATTATGCCAAGACACAGCAGTATGAGAGGACACATGACAGGACACAGCAGTATGACAGGACACATGACACAGCAGTATGACAGACACATGACAGGACACAGCAGTATGACAGAACACACGACAGGACACAGCAGTATGAGAGGACACATGACAGGAGGCAGCAGTATGAGAGGACACATGACAGGAGGCAGGCAGTATGAGGACACATGACAGGAGGCAGCAGTAAGGACAGACACAGCCAGGACACAGCAGTATGACAGGCTGACAGAACACATGACAGGAGGCAGCAGTATGAGAGGACACATGACAGGAGGCAGCAGTATGGACAGGACACACGCCAGGACACAGCAGTATGACAGGACACATGACAGACACAGCAGTATGACAGGACACATGACAGGACACAGCAGTATGAGAGGACACATGACAGGACACAGCAGTATGACAGGACACATGACAGGACACAGCAGTATGAGAGGACACATGACAGGAGGCAGCGGTTACACAATGACTGATGGAAAAGATCCCATAATGAGGCGACCATGGTGCAGTGGGTGGAGGTCTAGGGGTCTATTAAGCCATTATCAGCGACCGGGATCTGAGGAAACGGGACGGTCCCAATATACAGCACATTGAGGGGAGGGGACTGGGGACGGTACGGGAGGAGGGGGGATGGGGAGAGGAGAGGATAGAGGATGTGGGGATGGGGATGAGGTAGATGGGTTTAAGAAGGGGGAGAAATTTTGCGTTTTTTAATTAGGCGTTCATTAGGGTGGTCGTCTACAGCGGGTTTCCATTACAGGTGGCTGATAAGACCCGGGGATTCACGATCATTAGTCATATTACTCCCAGCTGGCTGAGGGAGGATAGAGGGGGGTAGGGGTGGGGGGTGGGGGGAGGTTAGATAGTGCTAAGCCACCGCCCTTCACGTAAAGTCAGATGATCCCCTCATTAATCTCGTATAGCATCTTGACCTCTAAAGATTGATGGTGGTTAAGTCGGTGAAGTCAAAAGGGTTGAACGCTCGTCGTCTAATTGTCGTTGGTCATTGGAACTTCCGTCTGAAACTGAAGAAGTCATCTGGGTTCGATTCCTTAAAGCTTCGTAAGGTGTTGACTTTGTTTCCTTACGAGAAAAAAGTCTCCTTAAATATACAGCTTATATTCTCCCAAGTGTTTATGTCAACAGCTGTTTTTGTTTTGTTTTGGTATTTTTGTCTGTTTATGTCATAGCCTACGAGAGACTGTGAGGGCTTCTATGATATATATATATGTGTGTGTGAGTGTGTGTGTGTGTGTGTGTGTGTGTGTGTGTGTGTGTGTGTGTGTGTGTGAAGGAGGGAAGTGATCCTGCTCATCTTATCTCTTAGGAATGTTTATTACGGATGGTCTCTCTTGGGTCATGACTGCCCAAGTATTATATTTCAATAGATATTTTTTTCCCTCCATCATTATTGTTACTTTTTATGTCTAGACCACAGGAAGTGATACAGGTTTGAGAGGAACCTTATTAGGATTTAAGTTTCTGGTTCACGGTGACTTTTAATTCTTATCTTTGGTTATTGGTTTTTTTTTTTTTTAGTGAGAGAGAGAAAGAGATAAGAGTGAGACCGGTTTCTGAGAGATATTATCGGGTTATTACTACTGTGTGAGTTGATGGATTAAGAATTGATTTTGTTGATTTGTCTTGAAGTTTATGTGTGAGAGATGAAGGAAATTATTACTATTATTATTATTATTATTATTATTATTATTATTATTATTATTATTATTATTATTATTATTATTATTATTATATCCACACTACCACCATTTCCATTACCACTACTTCTACCACCATCATCACTACCACCACATTCACCACATCACCTCCCTCCCTCTCCTCCTCCCGTCACCCTCCTCATCACCTCTCCTCACCTCTACCTCTTGACCTACAAAACCTTACGTACATTAGCCTCACTTGCCCATAGATATATGTATAGTAGCAATTAATTAACCTTCCTCATTATATAAACGTTTATAGGATGAATTAATTAGCCTTCCTCCTTGTAGAAACGTTTATAACCTAATTAATTAACCTCCCTCATTATGTAAACGTTTTTACATATAATTAATTAATCCGTGTTATATAATCGCCTAAAATATCAGTTAATTTTCCCTTTATATAAATCCTTCAGTAGGAATAGAAACTACCTGTACTTACACCTGCACCGTTTGTTACCTGTCCCTGTCTTAGCACCTGTCATATACAATACACCTGTACGTACCTGTATTAAGCATGCTAAACACATACTTGTAATTTTAGAGTACTGAAAATATTACTTGTTGCTATACCCGATGATTTTAGTTAATTTAGTTCACTAGAAGTTTACTTGAAAATATAACGTGTCTTTGTTTGTCTAGAATATAATTTTAATTTAGTCTTTTATAGTTTACTTAAATGGGTTTTATTAATTGGTCAAATATAAGGTGTAGTTTTGATAGCTGAATTTAATCTGAGTAAATGGTGAATGTAAACTCACCTCAAATAGTCTACCTGAATAAGTGATCTACATTACTTAAACAACAATATCCTCTTATTTTAGTTTACTCTGAGTATACTTAACCAACTTAAGACATATAGTTAACTCAAGACGGATATAAACTCTTACAGAGACATACACGTTTGTTTACATTTCATCTCAACTTGTCTACGCATGCGTACAAGATAAGGATCACGTGAAGTTTAGACACCCCAGCTTATTTTACCTGTTGATAAAACACCTTAGCGCTGCCTGGAGGGTGACGTTATGTTAGAACAAATTATGATCGGTTACAATATATTAGGTTAGGTTAGGTTAGGTTAGGTTAGGTTTGGTTAGGTTAGGTTAGGTTAGGTTAGGTTAGGTTAGGTTAGGTTAGGTTAGCGTTAGGGTGTTTAATCATCAAGTGAAATTGTAATGGAATTCTGGGTTTGTTTCTTGTGTGAGTGTGTTGGGCCTCAACACACTCGATAACTCCGGGTTGTATAAGACATGTGGTATAGCCTCTATGAGTATGAGATGTTGTAGAGTGAGTTAGAGGAGCGAGCCGCCCTCATTCTTAAGTGTGAGGAAGTGGTGGAGTTTCCTCATGAACTTTGGTTAAATCTCGTCAGCGGGTATTTTTCTTTTTTTTTTCTTGAGCATGAGAACCAAGTTTCTATCTGGGTAAAAAAAAGAAGAAAAAAACAGGAAAGGGAAAAAATTAGGTTGCCTGCGTGTTTAGGTCTGGGATTGGCCAAGCAGACATAAGATTACACCAATCATCTGTAACTTTACCCTCAGAGCGTCAGGAGCCCAACAAGAACAGCCAATCAGCGGCTTTGTTTTTATGTCTCTATCGTCTTGACACTTAAGACGGGGAGTTTTGTCTTGATTACAAACAAAATCGCTTCATAAAGAAAACCTCGAGTGAACTTCTTTATACAGTGTATCTTTATCGGTATCTGACAACGGTAGTCGTAAATCCCATTTTTAAATTAACCGATCATGACGTCCCTTCTTTAACGTTAGTCGCTTAGCCAATCAGAGGACAGATAATTTTTCGCCACTTCATGACGTAATTCATAGTCGGTATCTCCTACTTCATTACGTATGAGTCATCATCGATCGGGAGATGGGAAACTCCGTGACGTCACACAAGGAAATGTAGCCCCTTAAGCTCCCCTCTCTCGTGACGTAACGCGTGTCAACAAAGCATAGAATGGCGTACTTTCTTATGACATCACACAAATAAACAAAGATGCTAAATCCCCCATGACGCCATACAAGTAAACACAGCCTATAAAAGCCTTTCCTATGGCGTCATCAAGGGAAACAACCACAGAATGACCTTCCCCCTTAAGATGTCACATTAGTCAATACAGCCCAGAAAATCTTTACTCATATCTTCACATCTTGTATTACTGAGACACAAATCTTGACAACTGACGCAGATCTTGAAATTATCTCTTTTTTTTCATATATGAGTCTGTTGTTTTATTTCCTTTTTACACAATTCCTCTCTCTCTCTCTCTCTCTCTCTCTCTCTCTCTCTCTCTCTCTGTCTCTCTCTCTCTCTCTCTCGTTTTTCTCTATCTGTCACACACACACACACACACACACACACACACACACACACACACACACACACACACACACACACACACACACACACACTAATCGCTCCCAAAACAGAGAAAAATAATAATCTCCCAACAAAGACAAACAAGGAAAAAAAAAAAAAAAACACAGGTAAACAAATAAATCACCTTAGGTTTTAATCCCCATAAACCACTGGATGATAATTCAGGAACAAACATAAATATAAAACCCAGGATACATTATATAAAGTCATCCGGTATAACCCCCATAAATAATTCAGATGTAACATAACCGTAAATTTGGATAACACAGGTGAGTGAGGTCGTCTTCATTCTCAGAGTCAATAGTTTCGGTTATAAATGATATACTATATGTATTATAGTATATCATAATGTATAGTGTATTATAAGGTATAACGCATGAATAATATGTATATAAAGTATACATTATAAGATGTATAACGAATATGCTATAAGTTTTAAAGTAGAGAGTGTGTGTATGTGTGTGTGTGTGTGTGTGTGTGTGTGTGTGTGTGTGTGTGTGTCTTGACGGATATATGACCACCAACAAGGGATGACTGCCAGGGAGATGGTCGAATATGTCATGTTTTAACCTGGAAGTGAGGAGGGAGGGAGGGGAGGAGAGGGAGAGGAGAGGGGGGGAAAGATTAAGGGAGGGGTGGGGAAATAGGATGGAGAAGGGGTAATAGGAGAAGGGGAAGGTGAGACAGGAGGTAGAGGGAGGAAGGAAGGGGATAGTGGAAGGGGAAGGGGGAAGGAGGAAGAAGAGGGAGACAGACAGACAGACAGACAGACAGACAGACAGACAGACAGACAGATAGATAGATAGATAGATAGATAGATAGACAGATAGATAGATACATAGATAGACAGATAGATAGATACATAGATAGATAGATAGATTTTAAATAACCTAAACCAGAATCAAATTGTATACCATTAACAAACAATATTCTTATCAACAATAACCAGGAGTTAAACAAATACTTATTAACACCTATAAGAATTAACATATGAAGTCAAATATCTGAGGCAAGAGAGGGTTAAGTGACATCGTCTATATGACTGACAGCACATATGTTATTTTTTTTATCTGATGTTGGATACACACACACACACACACACACACACACACACACACACACACACACACACACACACACACACACATGCATACACACACACACACACACACACATGCATACATTAATGAACCTCCTACGAAGAATCATACACGTTTACACTACTTCATCCACATAATTATATACAGTACTCAACACAGTATGCAAATGAATCTACACACAAGAAAATTATTCTAACTCAGCAGTTGTCAAGTAAATCAGCATAGAGACTACCACATGTGCTTAGCGTAAGAGGCCTCATATACTACGTTCATTCATAGAAATACTCCTCTCTTTGTTTATACTCTTCACTCATTCATGGATCACTGAGCTGTGGTGACGTGGTATTATTAAAGACAGTTTGTACAGAGGCTGGTTCTCTTCTTCCTTAGTATGGTAAATTGTTGCTAAGTGTTATTTAAGACTTCGTTTACCTCACTTAAAGTAGGTTAGGTTAGGTTAGGTTTCTATAGAATTTATTAATATATATGTATAGTATTATTCAGATCTACGGGCAGTGAGAAGTTTAAAGGAATTACTATAAGACAAACAAAAGGCACTGGGGAATTAAATGTTTGTCTTAGAATAAAAAAAAGGAAAAAAAAAAGATAAAAAAGCGATAAAACAATAAGGAATACACCTATTATCCCCCTCCACTGACGAGGCCGGGTATGGTAGCCTTCAGCAAGGGTTGACATAGGTCGGTTTGTCTGTTTGTCCGGTACGGTCGTGTTGATTCTTCGCACCAGATTTCTCATTTGTCTTTTGTCTTTTGTTAATCTTTTGTACATATGTGTTAGCTTTTGTTATTGAAATTTAGTTAATCTTTTTTTTTTTACAGTTTATTGTATCGTGTGTGAATGTAAATTAAAGATACATACATATATACAATTATACACATACTCACATACACAGACATACAACTACCCACACATACTTATTTCAACCTCACACCCACCCCCTCCATACACCTCCCCCCCTCACACACCTCCACCCACAAACACCCCCTACACCAACGCCTACCCCCACCCACATACCTCTCCCCACCACCCCCCCCACACACACCCTACCACCCCAACATACCCACACCCCAAACATACACATCTCCTCCTCCCCACACACCCCACCACCCCACACACCCCACCACCCCCCCACACACACACCCACCACCCCAACATACCCACACCCCACACAAACATATCTCCTCCCCCACACCCCACCACCCCCCCACACACCCCACCACCCCCACACACCCACCCAACACTAGATACACCCCCTCCCTGACAAGACACGTATTCCACGATGCAGATATTAAAAGCTTTAATCAGAAAACTACAGCTGCCGTCCATAAGCGAGACTGGCAATAAGGCGGGTTTTATGTGGTTTGTGAATAGAGATATAACTCGTGATGCTCGTCCTACCTGCCTCGTACGCCTCTCTGTATATTAACGGGCTAAACCTAATTCATTTTTACGGTAATTGCTGGGAATAATTTTGGTGAGGAGGGAATTACATAATTTACCTATGTTGTCTGTCTTTACCTGTCTATCTTACCTGTCTTGTCTGTCTTTACCTGTCTATCTTACCTGTCTTTAACTGTCTTTACCTGTCTATCTTACCTGTCTTGTCTGTCTTACCTGTCTTGTCTGTCTTTACCTGTCTGTCTTACCTGTCTTTAACTGTCTTTACCTGTCTTTACCTGTCTGCCTTACCTGTCTTATCTGTCTTTACCTAATTTACCCGACTTGTCTGTCTTTAACTGTTCTACCTGTCCGTCTTTCTTGTCTGTCTTAAACTGTTCTGTCTGTCTGGCTTGTCTGTCTAACCTGGTCTATTATACATGTTGAACGTTGTACACACACACACACACACACACACACACACACACACACACACACACACACACACACACACACAACACACACACACACACACACACACACACACACACACACACACACATAACACACACACACACACACACACACACACACACACACACACACACAAACACACACACACACATATATATATTCCATAAACGGGGTTGATTTATTGAATAGGGAAGAGAGAGGAGAGAGAGAGAGAGAGAGAGAGAGAGAGAGAGAGAGAGAGAGAGAGAGAGAGAGAGAGAGAGAGAGAGAGAGAGAGGGAGGGAGGAGAAGAGATGAGGGACAGAGGAAGAAGGTGAAGGGAAGAAAGGGGGGGAGGGGAAAGATAGAATTTATAACAGGGGAAGGGGTATGATACAGGGAGGGGAGAGGGAGAGAGAGAGTAGGTAGGAGGAGGGGGTATTATTGAGGGGTAAGGAGGTATAGGGGCAAGGCTAAGGGGAGGTAAGGGAGGTAGAGGGTAAGGGTAAGGAGGAGGTAAGGGTAAGGGGAGGAGGTAAGGCGGTGAGATAGAGGAGGAGAAGGAAAATGGGCAAGTTATACAAAAGAACACATTAATCATAAAAACTCAAGGGATTATAAGAAGACTCTACTCCCCTCACCACTCCTTCACTGCCTCACTAATTCTTCCTCCCCCCCACTGACTACTGCTCCCTCACCCCTCACCACCCACCAAGGAGCTACAAATCAAAACAGCCCATCCCTCAGAAAAGACGAAAAATATGAAAAGGGAATCTGGAATATGGACGAACAAGCTTGACATTAAAGGCAAGTAAACATTATACTAAAGATGGGGGGAGGGAGAGAAGGGGAGGGGAAGAAGGGAGAGGGGAAGAGGGGGAGAGGGGAAGGGGCAAGAGAAGGGGGAGGGAATGGCTATAGGAAAAAGAGGAGGAAGGATGAAAGAAAAGAAAAGGGGGGAAAAGAGAGAGGGTGGTGAGAAGTGGGGAGGGCGGGGGAGAAGAGAGGTTGGTGGAGAGGAAGGAAGGGAAGGAGGATAGGAAAAGGAGGAGGGGAAGAAGGAAGGGAAGGAGGATAGGAAAAGGAGGAGGAGGAAGAATTGAAGACAAGAGAAGGAAGAAAGATGAGGGGGTGGTGGAGAGGGTGAACGGTGTAAACAGATGAGGAATAGGGAGAAAATGGAACCAGGGTAGGCAGGAGAAGTAGTAGGAAGAGGAGGGGAGGAAGAGGAGGAGGGGTATGAGGGGTAAAAAGGTTATAGCGGGGGGGAAAGATGGGGAGAGTTGAGGGTTGAATACAGTGATTAAACAACTTAAGTATGATAATAAATACCTCACGTACGGTAACAAGCACTTGAGTATAATAATCTACCCTTGAGTACCATGATAAACCCTTGAGTACAAGTATTTAATCCCTTTAAGTAACTTGCCATTAACAATCCGTAATTGAATACCGAGACCTCATCACCACCACAAGCTCGACGGAAAAAACTCCCAAATTACTAAAAGGTGAAAAAATAATCCATTAAACTAATAATAGGCGAAAATAAAAATTCCCATTACACCACTAGGAGACGAAAAAAAAAAATCCCCTTAAATTACTAAAACATGAAAACACGTAAAATGACCTTAAGCAATTCGTAGCAAGTATAAGGAGAGTTACTACTGATTATTGATAAATTATTAGTCTTCTTCCTTGTTCATTTCTGTGTATTATTTAAGAATGGTATTGAAGCATAGAGCATTTAAGGACGCAATCAGGAGGTCATGGTAGAGTTTGGTGGGTAAGGAAGGAGGCAATCAGGAGGTCATGGTAGAGTTTAGTGGGTAAGGAAGGACGCAATCAGGAGGTCATGGTAGAGTTTGGTGGGTAAGGAAGGAGGCAATCAGGAGGTCATGGTAGAGTTTGGTGGGCAAGGAAGGAGGCAATCAGGAGGTCATGGTAGAGTTTGGTGGGTAAGGAAGGAGGCAATCAGGAGGTCATGGTAGAGTTTGGTGGGCAAGGAAGGAGGCAATCAGGAGGTCATGGTAGAGTTTGGTGGGTAAGGAAGGAGGCAATCAGGAGGTCATGGTAGAGTTTAGTGGGGGTAAGGAAGGAGGCAATCAGGAGGTCATGGTAGAGTTTGGTGGGCAAGGAAGGAGGCAATCAGGAGGTCATGGTAGAGTTTGGGTGGGTAGGAAGGAGGCAATCAGAAGGACATGGTAGAGTTTATTGGGTAAGGAAGGAGGCAATCAGGAGGTCAGGTAGAGTTAGGTGGGTAAGGAAGGAGGCAATCAGGAGGTCATGGTAGAGTTTGGTGGGCAAGGAAGGAGGCAATCAGGAGGTCATGGTAGAGTTTGTGGGTAAGGAAAGAGGCAATCAGGAGGTCATGGTAGAGTTTAGTGGGTAAGGAAGGAGGCAATCAGGAGGTCATGGTAGAGTTTGGTGGGTAATTAAGGAGGCAATCAGGAGGTCATGGTAGAGTTTGGTGGGCAAGGAAGGAGGCAATCAGGAGGTCATGGTAGAGTTTAGTGGGCAAGGAAGGAGGCAATCAGGAGGTCATGGTAGAGTTTAGTGGGTAAGGAAGGACGTGTAAAGGAAAGAGGTGACGACGACAAATCTTCCTCTCACACCCGTTGAATCAATCTGGACCAGACCTGTGGCTTGATGACCTACCGACCCTCCTCCTCCTCCTCGTCCTCCTCCTCCTCCTCCTCCTACTCTTCTCCATCACCCTCGTAAACCCGCACCATCGCCTCTACCTCCCCTCTCCTCCTCCCTCCCTCTGTACCCCCTTTCCCTCTCCCTTCCTTCCTCCCCCTTCCTCCATCTCTCAGTCCTTTTAACATTTCTCTATATGCAAACCTTTTCTCAGATTTTTCCTATTCCTCCTTTAGTATTCTCTTCATCTGTATCCATCTTCTCATTTTATTCATTCTCCTTTTTGTATCTTCCCGCGATTATTAGCTTCTTTCTTTTATCTATTCTTTCGTATTACTTTTTTCCTGTAAACATCATCCCCATCTTATCTATTTTTTTTATTTCCTTTTTCCATCTATCTCTATTATCTATTTGACTTTATCTTTATCACTCGTTTATTTTTTTCTATTCTTTCACATTCCTCTCATAAGGTTATCTGTTTCTACCTATGTCATGTTTATTATCCTATTCCTCGTCTTTCCTTTCGTTATTTCACTGTTCTAACTCCTCTATTCTAAGTCTACTCTACATTATTCTCCTTCTCCTCCTCCTTCTCCTCCTCCTCCTCCTCCTCCATCCCTTCATAATTTTTCTGTCTCCCCCCCCCTTATCCTCTTCCTTTCATATCGTCATTTATCCGTTCCTTCTCACTCCCTGTTTATTCTACTCTTTCATACCATTTTCGTATTTTTATTTTTTCATCATTTTCCTGTCTATTTGTCTCTCCAACCATTCCTTTCTCTCTCTCTCTTCCCTTTACATCATCAGCTTCTCTCTCTTTACCCTTTTAGTATCTATCCTATTTACTGCTTATGCTTCTTCTACCAATCTTTTAGCCTTCCTCCGTGTGTGTGTGTGTGTGTGTGTGTGTGTGTGTGTGTGTGTGTGTGTGTGTGTGTGGATCCTCGTACGGACATATATGCATATAAAGTCATATAAAATCGATACAGAGACCTGGACGCCGTCACGAAGGCCAAGATTCCTATATCTCTCCTATGTCATATACCATAACTCCTCCTCCTCCTCTCTCCCCCACCCCTCTCCTCCTCCTACCTCATTTAGTTCTTGTTTTGTCCACTTTGACGTCTTCTCTCTCTCTCTCTCTCTCTCTCTCTCTCTCTCTCTCACTGAGATTGCCTTTTCTCCAACATCTCCCTTCATCTCATCTGCCCTCTGCTTTTCCCCTCTGTAATCTATCCCTTGTTACTTTCTTCATTCTTTTTTTTTCTTTCTCTTTCCCTCAAAAATGCCCCTCTCCCTTCCCCCCTCTCTTCGTCACTACGCCCCTCTCTTTTCCCTCTCTTCCTAACAACGCCCCCTCTCTTCCTTTCCCTCCTTCCTTCTCCTTTCCTGTGAATGCCTGTCCATACCAGCTCCCCTCACTATATATAACCCCTCGTTCCACTTCCTCTTTCCCTTCCTCTCATTTATTCTCTCTTTCTCCTCCATTTCTTCTTACCTCCTCTTTCACCCGTCCCTTTCCTTCTATTTCCCCTTTTCCTTTCCCTCTCCCCTTTACACCCTATTTAGCCTCTATTCCTCTATCCCATCACCATTCCCTCCTCTCACTAAGAAGGATTCCCCTCTGTCCCCTATTCCCCCTCAATCTAACTCCCCTCTTCTACCTCCTCCTTACCTCCTCTTCCCCTCTGTCCTCACCCCGCCCTTCCCCTGTACGATCTGGCTGTTCAGACTCCCCTCCTTCCTTTATATCTGCTCTCCCCTCCTCTTCCCCTGCCTCCCTCCCCCAGCTCTCCCCTCCTCTTCCCCTGCCTCCCTCCCCCAGCCCCTCCTCCTCTCTCTGCCTACCTCCCTCCACCCCTCTTCATCCCTCCCTGCTGTTTACCATCCCTCCTCATCCTCCTCTTCTTCTCTCCATCTCCCTCCTCCTAGTTTCCCTTTCCCTCCTCCCTCCGCCCCCCCGTTGTTCTCCACCTCCTCCTCCCTCCTCCTCCACCGACCCCCTATCATCGCTCCGCTCAAGTACAATAACACACAGTTTTTCGGGGAGGATTTTTTCGACGAAATACCCCTCCTTCTTCCTCCTCCTCTCCCCCCACAACACCTCTTCTAATCTAAGACATCCACAGATCAAGTTCCGCATACGGTACAGTCACGCCCTGTGGTCTGTAGTTTATACTGTAGCCTCTCTGTACCTCCACTAGATTACAGGATGAGAACAGCGTTTTCGTGGGAGGGAAGACTCGTCGCTCAAGATGGAGGAGAGAAAAAAGGTGTAGCTCACCACGAAGCAATACTGATTTCCTCAGCTCTCACCATTTAATTTCCCCTCATATTTGGTCTGTATCCCCCCAAACACTGGCCGTGAGAAGTGATCCCTCGACCCTTAAGACCTCAGGGCATAAGGTCGATCAGCGGAGGAAGGAAAGGCGATGATTAATGGGAAAGAGGTTGCTTGACTGCTGTTGGGAGTTAGCGGAGATATGATACCGAATTCTTCATATCGCCAGATCGTGGGGTTTATACATATGGCGCGCGGTGTTGGAACCTTTAATCTTTACACCGAGCGATTGTCTTTTGTTTATGACGCCTGGAGTTTTGGAGTTTATTCTTATTTTATGGCTGTGGATAAGTATGAAAGGGGTTGTTGTTTACTGTGGGATGGGGCGTAAGGTGATAGAGCGTGGATTTGGTGTACATACTCACTCGTAAAGACATACACGACCTAAAACATACTTATGCGTACACAGACGCACGTGGGTAGGCTATGTATGCGTCTGAATATATGCATACAGTATATACGGTGCTTATATACACGTACTCTCTCTCTCTCTCTCTCTCTCTCTCTCTCTCTCTCTCTCTCTCTCTCTCTCTCTCATCTTCCCTGTTACTGAAGGACAAACAAACTACTGACTAAAAGCGTCCCTGAAATAGACAATGTAATAGAAGGAGAAGATGTTGACGCTGTACTTAAAATATACAATAGTAAATTACCTCCAGACCCTTAATGAAAACACCTGAACATTTAACACTAATGAGATATACAGGTAAGAAAAAAAAAATAAACAGCTCTATTACAGGTAACTTCAACGTCTATATTATACAAACAAATCACACCTGTTGGGAATCATAGTAATGGTAATCAATTGAGACACACACATAATATTGTAAACTTATATTTATTTTATTCTTATCAATCAATAATATTGTATTTCTTTAGGTATATTCACCAGTCGGCCATTTTTTCGTAAGGTTATTTTCAGTGATGTTTCGTGTGTTGTTATTCTCTATTTTTGTATTAAGATTGATGTAATGAGCGGTGACGGGGAACTGACGAGAGACAGATTGATAAACAGACAGATAGATGGACAGATAGATACATGGACAGAGAAGCAGGCAGGAAGACAATGGACAGACAAAAAGAAAGACAGGTAGACAAATAAATGTACAGAGACAGAAAGATTGACCGAACATATGGCCAGATAGATAAACAGACAGACAGACAGATAGACAGACAGACAGACAGACAGACAGACAGACAGAGAGACAGACAGAGACAGTTGGAGACAATTCAACAGTCTCTATCTGATAAAACAAGTCGGGGATCTTGAAGAAAAATTAAATCATATATATTTATTTATTTATTTATTTAATTTTTTTTAGTAAGAAAAACATCGGCAGCGCCTAAGAAATTAAAAACTTTTTGAACGTCCCTATTAAATTTTTTACGTTCTACCACTTTAGTTAAAACAAATTATAATTTTCTTAACACCAAATTAATTAAAATTTTCTTACACCACCTCCAACAGAAAAAAGTTTTCTCAACAAATTAAAAAAAAATATATAATATCGAAACAGATCCAAATTAATTTTAATCCCTTCTAACATAATTTATTAAAAAAAATCACAGTTTTTCATCAAATCTAAAAAAAAATAATCTTAAACTCTTAAAATAAAAAGAATAGATAACAAAAAGAAATCACAAAATCACTAACTTTCTAAATTATTAAAAAAAATCTTAAAACCCCTTAACAAAAAAGAAATTATAAACCACTTCAAACAAAATCCAAAATAATAAAAAAAAATCACAAAATCACGCCTTACCAAACACAATAAAAAAAAATCTTTCTAATCACATAAAATCACCCCCTCTTCTAAAATTTCTAACCCACTTCTAACAAAATCAAAAGTAATAACAAAATCACCCCCACAAAATCACATCCTTTCTAACACATTCTAAAAACAAAAAAAAAACAAAAAAAAGGAGTAAAAATATTCATAACTCAGAATGATTTCCTTCTCGCCTTCAAAAGCGAGCAATAACTTGGCTGCCTCCCTCACTCTCTCACTCCCCTCTCATCCTGCTTCCCTTTCTCTCTTTGTTTTGCTTCTCTCATAAAAACCGCCACCGGAATCCCAGGGAATATGTTGGGTCTCTCTCATGTAGCGGGGCCCGACCCACCCACCCTCCTCCTCCTCCTCCTTCTCTTCTTCTTTGACTTTACCTATTCCTCTTTCTTCTTATTTTCTTCTTCCTACTTTTGCTTTACATCCTCCTCTTTCTTCTTCGTCTGACCTTCCTCCTCCTTCTGTTTGTTTTTTCTCCTTCTCTTTTTCCACTTTTCCCTGTTCTTCTTCTTCCTAATCTTTCCACTCCTGCTCTTCTTCTCCCTCCTCTTTCCACTCCTGCTCTTCTTTTCCCTCCTCTTTCTACTCCTGCTCTTCTTTTCCCTCCTCTTTCTACTCCTGCTCTTCTTCTTCTTCCTCCTCTTTCCACTCCTTCTGCTCTTCTTCTTCCTCTTCCTTTTCCTGATATTCTTCCTACTACTACTGCTGCTTCTTGTGTTGCTCCTTCTTATGCTTTTCCTCCTGCTGTGTCTTCTTCTTCTTCTTCTTCTTCTTCTTATATATATTAAGATATTGTGTTATCATGTGGCTTATATATCAATTATCGTTCGTTTTAATCTCCTTCTTATTATTATTCTTCGTGTCTTTTATTTATAATCTCCATCTTTCGCTTTTTTTCACTAATTGTTTACTCATTCGTTTTATTTTAATGTAACTTATACATGTTAAAAATCCTCTTTATATTAGTTGTCATTATTTCAGTATTAATCAAAATAATATTCTTTTTATCACATTACACGTCTAATATCAATAACACATTTTTAATATGTAACTTTATCAATTTATTACGTTTTTATTTTTTTTTTCCTTTTCACAGATTTAATAACAATTTAGAATTTATTTTTTTATGTTTGATCAATTATATTATCTTTTCCGTTTTCCGCATGTTGGGTATCACCTGAAGATTATTTCATCTGATGATTAAACATGATAACGTTAGCTGGGGGTTAGGTTAGGTTACTGACACGCTTATGACTGGAGCATTACAACGCTGGAGCATCATAACACTCCAGCATCACAACACTGGAGGATCACAAAACTGGAGCATCACAACACTGGAGAATCACAACACTGGAGCATCACAACACTGGAGCATCACAACACTGGAGGATCACAACACTGGATCATCAAAACACTCCAGTATCACAACACTGGAGCATCACAAAACTGGAGCATCACAACACTGGAGGATCACAACACTGGAGCATCAAAACACTCCAGCATCACAACACTGGAGCATCACAACACTGGAGCATCACAACACTGGAGGATCACAACACTGGAGCATCAAAACACTCCAGCATCACAACACTGGAGGATCACAAAACTGGAGCATCACAACACTTCTTATATATTATAAGATATTGTGTTATCATGTGGCTTATATATCAAATATCGTTCGTTTTAATCTCCTTCTTATTATTATTTTCATCTTCTCAATGTTCTTCGTGTCTTTTATTTATAATCTCCATCTTTCGCTTTTTTCACTAATTGTTTACTCATTCGTTTTATTTTAATGTAACTTATACATGTTAAAAATCCTCTTTATACTAGTTGTCATTATTTCAGTATTAATCAAAATAATATTCTTTTTATCACTACACGTCTAATATCAATAACAACCTTTTTAATATGTAACTTCATCAATTTATTACGTTTATATTTATTTTTTTCCTTTTCACAGATTTAATAATTTAGAATTTATTTTTTTTATGTTTGATCAATTATATTATCTTTTACGTTTTCCGCATGTTGGGTATCACCTGAAGATTATTTCATCTGATGATTAAACATGATAACGTTAGCTGGGGGTTAGGTTAGGTTACTGACACGCTTATGACTGGAGCATTACAACGCTGGAGCATCACAACACTGGAGCATTACAACGCTGGAGCATCACAACACTGGAGCATCATAACACCGAGGATCACAACGCTGGAGCATCATAATACTAGAGGATCACAACATTGGAGCATCATAACACTAGAGGATCGCAACACTGGAGCATCACAACACTGGAGCATCAACATTGAGGATAACAAATTGGAGCATCACAACACTGAGAATCACAACACTGGAGCATCACAACACTGGAGGATCAGCAACACTGGAGCATCACAACACTGGAGCATCACAACACTGGAGGATCACAAAACTGGAGCATCACAACACTGGAGCATCAGAACACTGGAGCATCAGAACACTGGAGGATTACAAAACTGGAGCATCACAACACTGGAGCATCACAACACTGGAGCATCACAACACTAGAGCATCAAAACACTGGAGCATCACAACACTAGAGCATCACAACACTGGAGCATCACAACACTGGAGCATCACAACACTAGAGCATCAAAACACTGGAGCATCACAACACTGGCGCATCACAACCTACTCTCCCTCAGTCACTGGGTCAGGTGTACTATACTACATCATTGAGACACCTGGTTCCTCCCTCCTCTGGTCGCTTTAGGTAATTAGCATCAATACACCTGAGTCTACGTCTTCCTCGTATACTCTTAATAACAGTCTTCAAGTACCGTCATAAACACTTTATTTTTCATCTTCGTGTAATTTTATTTTTTTAATTGTATTTTTTTTACAGGACAATGGTAGAAAGAAACTCATATATCCTTGATAATACTGGAATTCATATAACCCCATTTGTATTTTATCATATTATAAACCTACTTGGTATATAATAGTACATGTATACACTCATCAATACATAAATGAATGAATGAATGAATGCTTAAGAAGGTCACGTGATGTACTGTCACTTGCGACTGTCCATTGTTTCTATATTCCTTCTCTCTTCACCCATACACGCCCTCACCCTTACTCCCTCTACCTACTCTCTCCCTACCCTTATACCCCCCTCACCCCTCACCCATACACCCATCCCCCTCCTTACCCATATATCCCACCTCCCTCCTACACCCTTACACTCCCTC
Source organism: Homarus americanus (assembly GCF_018991925.1). Classification (NCBI taxonomy): domain Eukaryota; kingdom Metazoa; phylum Arthropoda; class Malacostraca; order Decapoda; family Nephropidae; genus Homarus; species Homarus americanus. The sequence continues at coordinate 489,245 of NW_024721443.1, read as the reverse complement.
CCTTTCCTCCCACTTACACCCCTTCCCCCTCTTCACCCTTACACCCCCACCTCCCTTATCCTTACCCCCTGACCCTCTCTATGAAAATAATACCTCATAATATATATATAAAAAAAACAAAGTCGAAAAACAAGACAATCTCACCTTTTTTTATATATATTCTTTCTGGCCGAGCGTCGTCTCAAAAGGGAGATTTAATGTATAAAAAGTGGCGAAACTCATGGGCCACCAAACTCCATTCAGAGGAGGCGATTAAATCATATGTTCTCACAATGGGAAAGAGGTGTAAATGTGAGGCTCAAATTACAATAACTTCCCCAACCGGCATCTTTATTACTGCAAATGGCTGCCGAGCGGCTCTTAGGCGAGGCTTCATCCTCCCCCCCCACCTCCACTCTCTCCCACCTCACCCCTCCTCCGTCTTTGCGTTCTCCTTGTGTTCCCTTTCTGTGTGTGTGTGGGGAGGGGTGGGGGTTGTTTCTGAGTTTTTATGTTTGGTTTTTAGTCTTGTGGTTTTCTATTTTCTATTTTTTTTTTATTCAGATTTTTATCCGAGGGAAGGAGGAGGGGTGGTGGAGGAAGGGGGGGGAGGTGGTGAGGGTGAAGGGGAAGGAGGGAGGGGTGATGTTGATAAAGGGATGATGGAAGTGGAGACGAGGAGAGGATAGGAAGATGGGGGGGGTGGTAATAAAACAGATGGAGGAGGGAGAGGCAGAGGAGGAAGGGGTAGGTGTAGTGGCAGTAAGAGTAGAGAAAAGAAGAGAAGAGAAAGAAAAACTAAAAAAAAAAATGTTGTTGCAGTATTTTTTATCAGTGTGTGGGCGAGATAGAGAGAGACAGAGAGAGAGAGAGAGAGACACTTTTGTGGTTTATTTTACACGTTTACTCTGGTCAAGCTGTGGGGACTGATGCCTCGGTTGTGTTGTGGCGTTGAGAAGAGTCGTGTTTCGCTGTGTTATGTCTAGGTCACACTCTAATGCTTCCACGCCTTCACAATATATGTATTTAGGATCACCTGAACATTTGCCACCCCAAGTTCAAATCCAACTTCAGATTAATCACCCTAACGCTATATCTGGGAGGTTAGGTTAGGTTAAGTTAGGTTAGATTAGGTTAGGTTACTTATTATTTATCTTGGGATTATCGCTGAGGTTAATGATCGTAAAATTAATAGACTGACATACTGATGACAGCAAGAAGACGGAGCTGACGGTATAACTGACACATTGAGAGGCTGACAGCTTGATCGATGTACAAATTGACTGACTGATGACTGGTCAAATATGTGATTGACTGTATTATTTACACACACACACAAACACACACACACACACACACACAAACACACACACACACACACACACATAAAATATCACGTCCTCAAACACTAAATTACCATACATACATACATACATACATACATACATACATACATACATACATACATACATACATACATACATACTGTACATACATACATTACATACAATACATATTTACATACATACACATAGTAATTTGGCCAAATATGTAACATTCATATTCATATATGGGTCAAGTTTGAGAAGAAAAAGGGGAATTAGCATAACAGATGTCGACAATACACCGAACAAATTATATGTATATTTCCTGTAAGAAATCGACTCCATTATTACACACGTCTTTGGGTTCCAGAGAACATAGTGGTGTAACTTAATGTCTAATTCCTTATAGTGTAGGAAATGGAATCTAATCCCTTATAGTACAGGATATAGGATGTAATTTCTTAAAGTGAAGATAATGGAGTGTTTTCCCCTATTGTGCAAGATATATATTCTAATGCTGTAAAATGTTAGAGAGAGAATTTAATAATAATAATAATAATAATAATAATAATAATAATAATAATAATAATAATAATAATAATAATAATAATAATAATAATAATAATAATAATAATAATAATAATAATAATAATAGTATCAATAACTTCACAAAAGACTAAAAAAAAAAATTAAAAATACATACAAGAAAAGGTAGAACAGAGGACAATACCCTCAAAAGATCGACAGGTAAACGAGACCATGGCAACAGGTGTATTCAGTCACTGTGTTAACTGCCTCTACCTGTACCTGTGTCACTAACTAATTTAACTAATTAATTATCTAACTACGTCATTTAACTAGATAAAAATATATGACCATAAATACACCCAACTACTCACCTATTCGACACACACACATACATACACACACACACACACACACACACACACACACACACACACACACACACACACACACACACACACACACACACACACACACACACACACACACACACACACACACACACACACACACACACACAACACAGGTAGAGGTGGGGAGGAAGGAAGAGATGGGGAAGAAGGTAGGAGGAAAAAGAAGGAGGAAGGAAGATGCCAGAGGGAGGTAGCGGGGAGGTAAGGAGGCAGGAAGAAGGAGGAGCCAAGAGAAGTGACGAAAAACAGCTCCTAATTATATAAGCTTCCTAGTGGGCACAAATTTTCTCCCAGATATAAAAAGTACTATCACAATGGAATCGTTTCTGGCAGTAGTCTGGAGCAAGGAGGAGAGGAGTGTGAGAGGAGATGAGACAAAGAGGAAGAGGAGAGGAGGTGTCTGAGCAGGCCGGAGGGAGAAGGAGGTGAGAGGAGACGAGAGGTAAAGAGGGAAGAGGGAGAGGAGGGTTCGAGCAGTATTGGGAGGGAGAGGGAGGAGGAGATGCGAGAGGCAAGAGGGAAGAGGAGAGGGAGGTAGTCTGAGCAGTGTTGGGAGGGAGAGGGAGTGTGAGAGGAGATGAGAGGTAAAGAGGGAAGAGGAGAGGGAGGTAGTCTGAGCAGTGTTGGGAGGGAGAGGGAGTGTGAGAGGAGATGAGAGGTAAAGAGGGAAGAGGAGAGGGAGGTAGTCTGAGCAGTGTTGGGGAGGAGAGGGAGTGTGAGACGAGAAAAGAGGTAAAGAGGGAAGAGGAGAGGGAGGTAGAGGTAAAGGAGGTTAGGTGATGAAGGTGAGAGAGGTGAAGATAAGGAGGGAAGGAGGGAGGGTAGGAAAGAGGGAGTGGGAGTGTTAGAGGTGATGGGAGATAAAGAGGAGGAAGAGGAGAAGGGGGAAGGGGTGAAGGAAATAAGGGGGAAGAGGTAATAGAGGTGAGAAAAGGAGGAGAGGTGAGGGAAGGAGGTAGCTAAGTGAAGGAAATGGGGAGCAAAGGAGGGAGGGAAGTAACAGAAGAGAGAGAGAGAGAGAGAGAGAGAGAGAGAGAGAGAGAGAGAGAGAGAGAGAGAGAGAGAGAGAGAGAGAGAGAGAGAGAGAGAGAGAGAGAGAGAGAGAGGAAAGTTTAAAGTCTGATAAAACAGGACCTTCTGTTCTTAAACGCCTTCCTAACTTAGTCCAGATTGCCTAAGAACTTGATGGGATGGATGCCACCTTTATGACTCGTATATATGACAACTTACCTCTAGTATTAAGTTTCTTTTTTTTTCCTGGAGGGAGAGAGGGAAAAATCTGGTTCCTTTTCTTTCTTTCTTTTTATTTCTTTCCGTCTATCTATTGAGAGATGGATGAAGAGAGAGAGAGACATAGAGAAAGAGAGAGATAGAGAGAGAATGTTACGGTGATATTTTCCTCTTTTGTCCTCAAGGTAGAAGGAAAATTTTGTGTTTCTCTTTTTACTCCCTCTTTACGAGAGAGGGAGAGAGATAGAGAGAGAGAGATGGAGATAACGAGAGATCCAGAGATTTTATGAGTCGTATATATGAAAAATTATGAGCACTTTTGAGCTACTCTTTATATATATTTTTTTGTAATGAAAGAAAGATCGATATTCTATCTATCTATCTATCTATCTATCTATCTATCTATCGAGAATCCCGACTAGTAGATTTGCCATGGTTCATTCTTTAGTGTGTGTGTATGTGTGTGTGTGTGTGTGTGTGTGTGTGCGTGTGTGTGTGTGTGTGTACGTTAGCGATTCATTAAAGAGAGGCATAAAATTAATTCGTCCCCAATGAAAAAATTATCTCTGTACTATACGTAATACATTATACACCACTATATATAATGCATCATACATTATACACTATACATTTTGCATTTTACACTATATACATCATAAATTATACATCATGCATCATTAACCACGTAAAGCTCTTCACGTTGTATTGTTCATTAATGTATAATAAAATATATGTTAGTATAGTTGATAAGACCTGAATAATCTATTTCGTTACTGTGTTATTTATTAGGTCCTATTAATTACATGATACTATGAATTGTTCAAATAATGGTAATTATAATATTAATAAAAATAATAATAATGATGACAGTAATAATAATAGTAATAATAATAATAATAATAATAATAATAATAATAATAATAATAATAATAATAATAGGTACATCTTAACAAATCATAATAATAACTTAACATGATGAATTAACTAAAAACATAAGAAGATGGATACACACACATACATACAAAAAAAAAAGAATAACAATAATAAACAAGAAAAAAAAATCATTTCTAAATTCATTTCCCTAACACATTTTCTCTCCTCCTTCAAGGCTAAACGCCCGACCAGTTTTGATTTAGGGGTTTAATTAGACTAATGCGCGCCCAACTTTTATGCAAACTTCCCCTCCTCTCTCGACTGTTACTGACGGAGCTGGGGTCCAGATGTTGGTGCCCCCCAAGACCATCTCCTCCCTCCCTGCCACACCTCCGGTTCTTCTGACGCTGGCCTGGCCTGGGCTAGTGAGTGGTGCTGTGCGACGGGCCAACACCTTCTCTTACTATTATAGTCATGGTATTTACGATGGTTTATTCTTCTGGTTGTAAGAGCTCTGTACGACAACTATCTCTACGGTACGATACTATATTTCTCCCGGTTGTACGAAGGCTCTACGACGGGCCAATTCCTCCTTCAGGAGAGAATAAAACGTTTTTCTTCTCCTAGTTGTACGATCCTTACTCAACCACTAAAGTATGTCGACGGTACGATACTTTTTCTCCTGGTTGTCCTATATCTTTGCTACGAGGACACGGTACGATACTCTGGTTATAGTGTTGGTTGTACGATAATTTGACAATGGCTGGGTAGAGCAGGTCTTAACTTGTACAACGGACGATGACCTTCTGTATGGTATCGCTAGTGTCCGCACGATGGCTGTACACTATCTGTGTCACTGAGAGTAGCCATCTCACGTCTGTTCGATGGCTATACGATAGTTGTACGTCAGTTTTACGATGCCTGCACGACATCTATACCAGAAAAAGTACAGCAGGGGAAAAAACACAGCTTACGTCACAAGTAGGGAACTCTGTACCGCCATTTTGGGGTAAAAAATGGTAGCCAGCACTAGCAGCAAAAGACAGTATGCTGCTATCAACTGTCGGGTATACGCAGACTTCTTAGAGAGAGAGAGAGAGAGAGAGAGAGAGAGAGAGAGAGAGAGAGAGAGAGAGAGAGAGAGAGAGATATGCTTGTATGTATAGCAGATGGTAACTCTCACCCCCAGCTGCTAGTATCTCCGCGTCGCTACAGGATGTCACACTCCTCAACTCATCAATGAAAACCACAGTAATGGGCGCCTCTTACGGCCTCACGCATCTGTCTGCACGAGAACGACCTGACCACAACTTCAGCGACACAATACTTTAACTCATATTTGTACGATGACTGTAAACTGACTTGACGGTGACTTTATGATGACTGGATGGTGACTTTACGATGACTGGACGGTGGTTGTACAATAGCTTGATAATGACGGTTAGAATGACGGTTAGACCTGTGTAGGACATTACTGGTGATGGGAGGATGTGAGAAGGAAGAGAAGACGACAACACAATACCTGTACACGACTATAAGGCGGTGACACGACAACCATCAACACGGTACAACACTCACTTATGTTTGTACGATGACTCGGTATAACGATCACCCCCCCACATTACGTTACTTCTGGTGATGTGTGTTTGTCATCTTTCTTCTAGTAATTTTACGATAATTTACGATGACTATTTCTACAATACGATATACTCTCACTGATGGCTGTATGAAGTGGCTGGATATTGTTACTCAGATAGTGAGGCCACGGCGGATATACTAAACGAGATTTACCTCATTTTCTTTTCAAACCTTAAAATAATAAGTAAAATAAAGGGAGAGAATAGTGAGTACTTAATACGAAAGATATCCTCTCGCTGGTGGAATATAGGGGATAGGAATTCCTTAATGAATATAAGATGAAGAGTAATTACGATATCTTCAACTGGAGACTGTATATAAACTGTGACTGGATGAATTAATAGACTGTACATTAACCCCTCGAGTATAAGTGTAGTTTCTCGCCATTTTGGATTTTGGATTTTGGATTTTTTATTTTTTTTGGGGAGCGGGTTTATCTAAACAGTATAGAAGCATCCTTAGCACCTCCATATTCGACGTATGACTTTTTGAGCATCCTGGTTCTGACTGATGATGTTTAATGCAATATGAGATAGTCTTCTGTAATTCTTTCTTCCTTCCTGCCTTCATTCTTTGCTTCCTTACTTAGTCTATCTTCATCCTCCTTCATTCCGTCCCACTAGTTACTTTATTCCTGTTTCTCCTACTCTATTTCATTCTCTTCATCTTACTCTTTCTTCTGTCTCTATTTTCTCTTCTTTATCTTATTACTCTCTTCTTTCTTTCATATCCCCATTCTCTCCATCTCCTGAGCCATTTTTTTCTCATCTACCTATTTTTCTCCTCCTCCTCCTCCCTTTTATCTCATTCTTTCTGCAACTTTTCTCCCCCCCTACCTATACCACTCTTTACCTCTTCCACTTCCACATATACCATATCTTCCCTTCCCTCCACCTACTCTCATCCCCCCCCCCAATCCCATCCCTCTCTCTCTCTCACACACAACATCCCACAATCACCTGTCTTCTCCCATCCCATCACCACATCATTCCCCTCCCATCTAAATCCCCTAACACTCCCATATCATCTCTCCCCCCACACAACCCCATCATTTGACACCACATCACCCCCACCTGTCCCTAACCCCATCTCTTCCACATCACCTCACCCCCACCTGCAACTCTCCCTCCTCCTCCTCCCTCCCACCACATCACCCTCACCCCCCACCTACCAGCCTCCCCTCCATCCCTCCTCCTCCTGCCCTCCTCCCATCCTCACCCTCACCCCCCCCACCTACCCGCCAGCCTCTCCCTCCCTCCCTCCCTCCATAAATTATACCCAGCCTCGTACTTAAACAGGAAAATGTGAATGAGGGATTTTGGGGCGAAGAAGGTGGTTATTTAGCAGCGCCTCGGAGCCCCATTTACAAGTTTTATGTTTTTGCCGGTGATTCCTACAAGTAATTCTCTTTCATCGTACTAACAAGGGTTTAGAGTAATTTATGTCGATGGCTCAGGGAGGGACGGAGGGTGTGAGGCTGAGATGATGGGGGTGGGGAAGAGGTGTTGTACATGGAGTGGGGCAATGTGTGTTGGAGGATGAGGGGTTAGAAGAGTAAGGAGAGGAGGTTTAACAGGTTGTGGTGGTGGAACAAAGAGTATACAGGGGTGGGGGGTGGAGGTGGAGATTAACTGAAGGTAATGTGGGGATGAGGAGGGTAAGGGATAAGGAGGATGTTGGGGTGTGGTGGAGGGATGGAGTGGGGATGGAGGATGGAGTGGGGATGGAGGATGGAGTGGGGATGAGGTAGAAGGGTATGTAAAGGGGGTAGGGGCATATGGAGAGGGAGAGAGGGAGGAAGACGAGAGGGAAGGGATGGTGGTGATGTAATATTAGTAAATATTAATAAACCTGTATACCTTTGCGTCACGTATGAATATAGACATGTAAGTAAACATATATCTTGTACATACAGTATATAGACACACGTACATACACACATTCACAATCATGTACACTTTACAGTCCATACACACGCTGTCGTCCATATACAAACAATACCTCACAAGTAGGGAATCGAACCCTTCTATTATTGTCACCAACATTACCACCAATACCACTGTCACACTGTATCTTCATCTTGTCCTTCCTTCCTTCCTTCCTTCCTTCCTTCTCCACTTCCTTTCCCCCCTCACCTTCCTCCCAAGCACCTACCTAACACATTCTCCCTACTTCTACCTCTCTCCCATCTCCCCCTCTTCACCTCCCCCCCCTCCCCAGCATCTAACAACCCCTTCCCACCCACCCTCCCTTCTACATTCCCTCTCACTCACTCTCCCTCCTACCTTCCCTCTCACCCTCCCCACTCCCAAAAATTTCAATTTGATAAGTAGGGTTGCGGGCTCACATTGCCTTGAACAGAACAAGCTCTTCTCTTACCATGATGAGTTTAGCTGCGAGTCTTCCTCCCTCCCTCCCTCCCTCACCTCTCTCCCTCCCTCCCTGACTTACTCCCTCCCTACCCCCTCCCTTACTATCTGCCAACACCTACATTCGTCACACCTTTCTGTTCTTCTTACCTAAATCTTTGTTTTCTTTCATGTTATTTTATTTTTTTTATTTTTGTCTTCATTTTTATTTATCTTTCTTTGTTTATCCGTTATGGCCTCTTCTGTTCCTTCTCCTCCTTTACTACTACTACAAATAATAATAATAATAATAATAATAATAATAATAATAATAATAATAATAATAATAATAATAATAATAATAATAATAATAATAATAATAATAATAATAATACCATAACTACTAGCACAACAACAACTACCACAACTACAGTTATCACGATTATTACTCTCACAACCACAATTACTATTGCTATTACTACTACTACTACCACAACTACCACTACTACCACAACTACCACTACTACCACCACACCTTCAGCCATCACATTAATGGCTGGTTCAGTAACTTGGTCTACTGCTCTCGGAAAGCGTTCTTCTCTTTCTCTCTCTTCCTCTCTCGTTTATCATGGTTATCTATCCCTCCACTTCTCTCTCCTCTCTTTTGCCCTTGTTTTATCCCTTCCTGCTCCCTCTGTCTCTTCTTCTCTTTAACGTCCCATTTCCATTGTCCTTTCTTCTTTATACTTAATATCTTTTAGCCTCCTACACTTTTCTCCATTGTTGTGCTTCTTGTGTTTCTCCCTCTCCACTTCATTCTCTCTTCCTTCTCTTCCTCCTGCATCACTATTCTTTCCTTCACTCCTTCCCTCTCTCTTCACCATCACCATCTTCTCTTCCTCCCCTTTTCCTTCCCTCCATCATAACCATTACCATCCCTCCTTTTCCTCTCTCCCTCCTTCCCGCTTTAACTCCCTCTCTTCCTTTCCCTCCCTCCTTCTAGTATTCTTCGATCTCCCTACCTCCATTGGCTATCATTCACTCCTTCCTTCCTTCCTTCCTCTCTCCCTTGTCTTCCCCTCCGTCCCTCCCCTCACTCCCTCACCTTCCCTGCCCCGCCTCCCTCATTTCCCCTCACTCAAGCAAGACTGTCACTCAAACAGAGGGGAGGTAGGGAGGGAGCGAGGGGTGAGGGGGGCAACCATCTCCCTTTCCCCTTAGTAGTCTTTCATTCATCATTTCCCCTTGCTTTAGATTTTATAATGGAAATTAGGCCACTTCATTGAGTCTCTTCCTTCGTCCCCTTCCCTCTTCCCTCTTCCCTCTCTCTCTCTCTCCCTCTCTCTCCATGACACACACTTCAATGGATATTAACGGATGAGTCTCTGGGATATTTAATTTAAATTTGAAATCCCTGGGGGGTGCAGGGGGAAGAGGGGAGGGTCGGAGGGAGGTGAGGGGAAGGAGGGGGCAGTGGGTCAGGGGAGGTGGGTTGAGGGGAGAGAGAGGGGGATGTTCCTCAGCCTATGTGGGAGGAGTAATTTTAGATGACTGATGATGAAGCCTTCAGATTTTGGGCTTTAAATCCAGCTCATAATAACGTGGGTGGTTTTCAGGGTTATAGAGCAGAGATAACAGTGGTTTTATTGTGATGACTCGTTGTTGTTTATGTTGTTATTGTTGATCTTGTGTGTTTTTAAGTTGGAATTTTCTTGTTTTGTTTTTATTTTGTTTTCTTCTTGAAGCTATTAATTAAAAGTTATTGTTTGTGATATTTATGTGAACCAGTGTGTTTACTATTGCGATTATTATTATTATTATTAATATTATTACTATTATTATTTTTATTATTATCATTATTATTAAAAGGTAGTAGTAGTAGTAACTCAGCTAAGGCAGTTGCTTTTGTATTAGAATATTTAGTTAATAAAATGGTGGCGATGGCGTGGCTATAAGGGGAGGTTGAAGGATATAAACTACTTCCTATAAAAAAGTAGTAGTAGTAGTAGTAGTAGTAGTAGTAGTAGTAGTAGTATTACGAGTACCGCTAAAATTTCTACCATTATTATTATCATCATTATTACTATCCATCATCATCCTTGTTACTGACCGTCACACTCCTCACTAATGTATTAATTATCACTAAATTTCCCTCATCGTGGTTTCCTTACTACTCAGTATTTGTTATGATTTACCTCACTTGTAAATGAACTGATTAATAAACTGAGAATTTCGTCATTTTCGAACGTGAGGGCGACTCTCGTCTTATTGAATATTTTTGATTCGTCATAAAATATTCGAGATTGATTTATAGTCCATCTTTAGTTTATATAAATTAATGGAAACTTAAAGACACATGCACATCAATATATACAATGCATTAAGAAATAAACAAGACACATAATAACAACGTTTATGTGTTATGATATATATGGAAGGATAAATTGCTGACGTTCATACTTTCTAAATAAAAAATACAAGAAAATTATATGGGATATTTTTTCTACGGTATTTTTTTTTACTGAAGGATTGAATGATGGATAATACTGAAAGAATCTAACCCTGTAATGTACACTGACCACCCCTCAACCATCATCACTAATTAATGTTTTATACTTTCTTTATTTTATATTTTACCTTTAAAATTATCAGCTAATTTTTTTCACAACTTTGAGATAACTACCTATGTGTTTTAATGGGATTTGTTGACGGTTTTTAATTTGAAGTTTTAATTACTGGTGAAAAACTAATGATGCTGTTCACAAGTGTTATGTAATTAAGCGAATCATTGAATCAAATTGTAAATGAACAAATTAATAATCCAAAGTTTTTTCTTGAGTCACCTGAATCATTGAATCACTATGACTGAAGCAAATAATTTCAGTGGGTTTTATTCATGAATCAAACGAACCACTGAATCACAGACCTCGATGAATCGTATTCCTCACCCGATACACACACACACACACACACACACACACACACACACACAGATGAAGTGTGGATCAGTTCATCATCTAATTATTAATCCCAGGTGTGCTGAAGTAGGTGTGGGTCGGTCCATCATCAGGTAAATCACAGGTGCTTTTGTCACACCAAGAAGGTTTAATATTCACCTTCCTTACCGGTATTAAAACTCACTTAGCCGATAGGTTGTGGGAGTGGGGGGTGGGGGGGGGGGAGAGAAATTTACCTGGTACTAATTAAGATTCAAAGTCAAGAATGAACTTTATTTGGGTCAGGTAAATTGCTGCTGCTTCTGCTTTAATGAATGAAATGAAAGAAGGTGACACAGGTGAGGGAGAATTTTTTTTCTTTCACTTCTTTCTAACATAAACCAATAAGATATGGTTTAACTAGAGGTATATTAATAGCTGTCATTATTTTCTTAAACCTTTTAAATAAGAAAATGAACAAAAATAATTTATAAATTTTCTTTACTGTTCAGATTTAGTTCTTAGTAAAGATGAAATTACAAAAATATATATAAAAATAGTAACGTAAAAAAATATTAAAAACTAGCAAAGCTGAAACTGACCGATATATATTTTTTCATCATAGTATAAGTAACTGTCTTGGTAGAAAAACTAATACAGACAGAAAAAGAGACAGACAGACACACAGACAGACAGACAGACAGACATCCCTTGAAAAAATATATAAAATCCAATAAGAAGAAACATAAAAAAATATATAAATTATAACTTTCATCCACAAACACTTCATAACAAACCTCAAGTAAAAAAAACAACAATAATAATTCACATCAGAGCAACAATATGTAACACAATATGATATTCGGCCGCCAGGAGATAAATGTATATAAACAGATGTAAAACAGATACACTGGAAATGTTTATAGAATACACAATGTGGCGACGTCGAACACATGTTGACGATATTTTTGGCTGTGATTAATTCTGTAGTCGTGGTCTAAGTTGTATACACGAGAAGAGAGAGGAAGAGAGGGGAGGAGAGATAAGAGGGGGAGGAGAGGGAAGAAGAAGTAGAAAAAGAAGAAGAATAACAACAACAACAAAAACAACACCACCAACAACAACTTACAACGACAGTTACAACAAGAAAAACAATAACAACAGCAATAACAACAGCAATAATAACAACAATAACAACAGCAACACCAACAACACCATAAACAACAACTACAACAACAATAACAATAACAACAGCAATAATAACAACAACAACAACTGGACAGAGAGAGAGGGAAGAGGGAAGAAAGAGGAAATAGGCTGAAAGGAGGGCAGAAAGGAGGACAAAGGAGGAGAGTTAGATAAAAGGAGTATAAGGCAGGTGGAGGAGGAGAGGAGAAGAGGAGAGAAGGAGTTTGGAGGTAGGGGACAAAAGGTATGGAAGAGAGGAGAGGAAGACATTAAAGAGGAGAAGAGGAGTAGGATAAAAGAAAAGGTGGTAGGGAGGAGTAGAGGAGATCAGGGGGGGGGGAGAAGGTGGTAGGAAGGGGGAACGAGAGACCTGGGAGGAGGAGAAGGCAGGAAGGAGGGGAGAAGAGGGCAGGAAGGGGGAAGAAGAGGATAGGAAGGGGGAAAGAAGAGGACAGGAAGGGGGAAGAAGAGGACAGGTTTTTGTTTGTTTTTTTAAGAAATTTATTGACAAAGCTTGAGTACAGTTTGCCTATTCTGAGTAATTCAGGTCTTGACACTGAGGGTGGTATCACTTCTCACCGCCACGCAGGACAGAGGTTCAGACACAAAGAAATACATCACATTCATTAACAGTATATATAGGTCAGAGTCATGTGGGTGATGTCACTGTTCACTGCCATGCAGGACAGTGGTTCATATACATTAGACGTCATATTCTAATTGAAGATTAATCAGTGTGGGCTTGCAGCAAATTTGGGATAAACAGCAAGAAAGTCCTCAAGCACCCCAGATTCAATGTAGTAATTACAAAGTTCATGATACAATAAGCCAGGTGGCCTGAAGTCTTTGACAGTATCACATTCAATAATATTGTGTTCAAGTGTATGCTTTCAAGGTTTATCACAAAGTTTACAGGCTGAGTGTTCTGGTATGGGTACGGTGTTACTAACGCAGGAAGGGGGAGGGGAAAGGGGCAGGAAGGGGTAGAACAAGATATTATAAGAAAGAGGAGAGAGAGAAGAGAGAAAGGAAGAGAAGAAGAAAGAGGCGGGAGGAAGTGGAGGAAGGGGAAGAAAATTCAACTTCCAAAATTTCTTATATGTTAAATTTAAAGATTTGTTATTATTGTTTACATTTAATTCAAAGCCTTCACACACACACACACACACACACACACACACACACACACACACACACACACACACACACACACACACACACACACACAAGAAGTAATTAATTTTCACCACTTGTATGTTTTTTGTTTTCATTTCGTTCATGACCTTATCTCAAAAATCATCGCTCTCTTGACGTCTTGTTATCTTTTATAACACCAGAAACTGACCGAAAGAAACCATATGGAGCTTTTTACACCCATTCCTGGAAGTCAACGATGTGTGTGTGTGTGTGTGTGGGTGTGTGTGTGTGTGGGGGGAGATAGGGAGAGACAGACAGACAGACAGACAGACAGACAGACAGACAGACAGACAGACAGACAGAGGGGTGGAACAGGGGTTGCGTGGGCGTGGCGTGGGCAGTAACCATGGTGACAGGAGGTGGAGGAGGAGGAGGGTGGGAAGTGGTTGGGGAGGAGAAAGGGGGAGGGAGGGAGGGAGTCGACTAGAAGACCACCCACGTTTTGCTAAGGAGGAGGAGGGGAGGTAACTGGTTAGGTTAGGTTAGGTTAGGTTAGGTTAGGTTAGGTAACTGTTTGACGAGAAAGGGGAAAAATATCTAATTGATTCGACAGGGAGGAGGAGGTGGGTGGAGTGGTTAAGGGGAGGGGAGAC
>NW_024721443.1:447500-467500 GCF_018991925.1 Homarus americanus | reverse complement strand
GTACTGCATAAATAATTTATTGTATCTTTGTAGTTTTTAGGATTTGAATTGATATGTATCAGTGTGCTGGAGGAAGAGATGTGACTTTATCCTGACCAATAAGAATATTATGTAAGAATCTTGGATCTTTTAACCCTTCGAGGACGATGACTTGACCTTGTGAGGACAATGGTTTAACCCTTTAAGGACGGTTATTTAACTCTTGTCAGATGATGGTTTATTCTTGAAGGACAATGGTTTAACTCTGTGAGGATGATGATATAAGCCTCTGTCATACGAACACTATACCTGTATATCTCATTATACTTATTACCTCACCACCATCATCAAGAACACCATCACACTACCACTATCTTGTGTCTATTACCAGCATCACCATACCGAATAATAGAGCTACCATAGACTTTCCACCATCACAATTACCAAAATCTCTTCCCCTGCCCCCGCCGCCACCCGAGTCATCACTATCTTAGCCTCAATACCAGCGACACCGTCCTACAGTGACCATCGATAATGTCTTGTAGTAGCTTCCTTTGCTGTCTGTATGAGTGGGAGACGCCCCAGCCTGATCATCCACCTGAAGGAGGGCTGTGGGGCGTGTCGCTATGCCACAAGCAATGCAAAAGGTCTCTGTACACAACCTTGACAAAGACGGACAAAGTGAGACGCGAGGAATAAACCAAACATTCTCTTAGCTGGTCGCAAGGGTCTTCCAGGAAGCGAAAACAATCACTCTCTTTCTTGGAAGAACCCGGAGCGACCGACACCACCTGAAAGGGAGGCGCGCGACCTACTGCAGGTGTTATTGTGTAGCCACCTCGCCTACCCTCCTGCTAGTGGCTGGCTGTTGACCACCTAGACAGAACTGAAAATAGGCGAACCTATACCACCTACTCCTCCTACCCATGGTTTTTACATGATTCCAGGGGGATATTATCCCAAAACTCCGACAGATCATCAGAGTCTCCTGAGAATTAATCTTCAGGAAACTTAGGGCCTCCAAGTACTCCCGATATCCAAACAATCTCGAGTGATCTTGTACGCACCCCTCCCTCTACACACACCTCTGCCAGGAACAGAGGGCGCCTACCCCCTCCAGGCTGCCTCCGCTGTCAATTGATTCATCAAGACCTATGGAGGTCCGGCGGCGAGATCAAAGACCCATTATCCGGCTAGCCTGCGTGACATTGGTGTGGGCCACGCTCACACCTTCCTCCTTTGACCGTCTTCATGCACGCCCGGGATAAAAACGCTGTATTGTGATACTTCCAAGGCGATTTTTTTTTCTCTCCTTCTCTCTTTCTACCCTTCTCTTCCTCCTCTCTCTTCGTGTCTTGTGGATTAACACACACACACACACACACACACACACACACACACAACTGTGAATCTCCACCGACCGTGATTTGATACCGAAATTATTTTATTCTCGGAACTGTGAGAGGGGAAAAAGGAACTATGGATGAACACTGTCGTCTCCTGTCAGGGGTAATTTCATGTAGATTACCTTTGACCAACTGTTGAATATTTATTGTTGTGTTTCGTCGTTTTAGACCATAACGGTGAGCAGCAGGTGTGTCTAGTGTGTGTTGTGTAAGAGTCGTCACCCTGTCATAGCTCTTAATCTGGTGTTGTGTAAGAGACGTCACCCTGTCATAGCTCTTAATCTAGTGTGTGTTGTGTAAGAGACGTCACCCTGTCATAGCTCTTAATCTAGTGTGTGTTCAGATAACAAGAAGGTCAACTCAACTCTTGGGTCGATAACATCTCTTCTTAGGTCTTGTGAGCAACATGACCTGGGCGGAGTGTTGAATGGATATTGGTCTCTCTCTCTCTCTCTCTCTCTCTCTCTCTCTCTCTCTCTCTTTCTCTCTCTCTCTCTCTCTCATAACAACAGAGGAGAAAAATAATCCAAAGTTTCCCGTCAACACAGTTGTCACAGCAGCTTGGGGCAGTTCCTCCCCTTCCCCTCTCTTCCCCCCTCCCCTTACCCTACCCTCTACCCTTCCCACCCGTTCTCCTTACACCTTAGCCCTCCCCTTCTCCCTGCCCCTTATCCCTCCCTTACCGTCCCCCTACCCATTCCACCCCTCCTTTACCCCCCCCTACCTCTTCCACCCCCTACCTCTTACCCTCGGCCGTGAACGTGATTTATTGAGTTATCAATATTTTAAGCATATGCAGATTTATGTTTCTGCCCGTCACACCAGTACCGTGTGTGTGTGTGTGTGTGTGTGTGTGTGTGTGTGTGTGTGTGTGTGTGTGTGTGTGTGTGTGTGTGTGTGTGTGTGTGTGTGTGTGTGTGTGTGTGTACCGTTAGAGTATATTTTATTTGCGATTTTTTTAATAAACAAAGCAATGACATACAATAAACATATTGTTTGTTTTTTTACATATTACTACTACACACACTCCCTTACACTACATATACACAACATAGTGAAATATTTACCTGTTCCCTAGTTCACACCTGTCTCTAGCAGCACACCTGTATTGACTTTTTGTTAGGTGTTATTAAGGTGATGCAGATGTCACCACGGACTTAAAAACACGACTATTTCTATCATCCCCTCCTCCTCCTCCTCTCCTCCTACTTTCACTCTTCTCTCAACATTTGTCTTACTCCTCCTCCCTCCTTCCTTCCTTCCTTCCCTCCCCAATCACCCAGCATTTCTCTAACCGCCTCCTTTTCTCTTTCCCTTCCTCTTCTCCTAATATTTCTCACCATTCCATCCCTCCCTCTCCCTTTCCTCTCTAACCTCCCTCTCCCCTATTTCCCTCACCCCCTCTTTTCCTTCCCCCAGCACCCCATTTATCTCACCTCACCAACATTTCTTCCTTCTCTCTCCCCCCCTTCCCATTTCTTTCCCTCCTTCCCTACAACCCATTTCTCCACCTACTCCTTCCTCTTTCCCTCTTCCTTCCCTCTCCCTCCCCTCCCCTCTCTACCCCCTCATTTCCCTCACTACCTTCTCCTCCCCCCCGCCCCCCCCTAGTTCACCAGAATCCTGACATGTCACTTGGCTGTTTTTGTTCTTGCGATTTCTCGGTGAGTTCTTCTGGATAATTTATGATGTAACGCATAAGTGAAAGAGGATGACGTAGACCAAATACCTGGCCGACACACACACACACCTGTCTAGGGACATTGTTCGCGCCCACACACCTGTCTCGGGGCATTGTTCGCGCCCACACACTTGTCTCAGGGCATTGTTCGCACCCACGCACCTGTTTTGGGGCATTGGTCGATCCCACACCTGTTTCGGGGCATTGGTCGCGCCCCACACTTTGGGGGCATTGGTCGCTCCCGGACACCTGTTTCGGGGCATTGGTCGTTCCACATACCTGTTTTCCGGGGCATTGGTAGCGCCCACACACCTGTTTCCAGGGCATGTCGCTCCCGTACACCTGTTTCAGGGCATTGGTCGCGACACACACACACACACACACACACACACACACACACACACACACACACACACCTGTTTTGAGGCATTGGTCTCCCACACACCTGTTTCGAGGCCTGTTCGGGACAACACACACCTGTTTTAGGTCATTTTTCATGTCCATATACCTATCTTGGGGTCATCCTAGCACATCGACCCCCTCCCCCCCCACACATCTACCTCACAGTATTATCAAGAGAAGGAAAGAGAGATACAGTGATAGACAGACAGACTGACAGAGTTAATATATGTGTCCTCTAATATATATATAAAAAAACACACTCTACCAACCACACCTGTGATATTCCAAGACACAATAAATAAAAAAATAACCTTTATAGATACTTAGCTTAATGGTCATTTTACTCCAGCTACAAATATATATCTTGGTGTTTACGTTAAGGTGCCTAACATTAATTAGTATATTTACCTGGATATAGAAAATTCTAAGTTGAATTAAAGGTAGACCAAGACTTAAATCTTTACCTGCCTTGTGGGTATTGTTATAAAACCGGGATGATCACTTTAATCTATGCAAATACAAAATATTGAAGAAAAAAAAGTTTTGATGGATTAATTAAGCTAAAAATAAAAATAAAAATAATTGCATTATCAATATCATTATTATCACCATCATCATCATCATCATTGTCATTGTCTTTATCATAAGAGTATAGTATATATATTGTAGTTTTTCATAATAAATATCGTTAAGAAATAATATAAAATGACCACAAAATTAATTAATAAATAATAATCTCGCGAAAAAACAGCTATTGTAACTCAGATCATCATCATCATATTCATCATCATCATCATCATCAACATCATCTCAATGACGTGTGCATGTTATTAAAAATCCCTTTCCCTATTTTATGAGACACGAAGTTATAGATTAAAACTAAACTAAACTGTACAAAACTTTACGAGAAAAAAAAAGTTGTGTAAGTATTAAGTAAAAGTAATAAGCACAACATTACATCATTTAATCCTTTACTGAATTTATATTACCCAGAATTATGGATTAAGGTTAAACTAATCTAAAACGTGCAAAAAGTATACACAAAATAAGGTAGAGGATAAGAGTGTTTGTGTGTCAGGGAGGACAGACACAAGGACAACCTTCCTCAGGTCGCCTCGCCTCCTTACACAGGCAGATGGTCCCCCGGATTTCCATATCTTCAAAAGGGAAAAGTTCAGAAAATCGACATTGCAATTTTCATGTAAATGTGAGTTTGGTAAAGGAGCATCTCTTATAAAGTTCTTAAGTCCACGATTTCCGTCAACATCCCCGGCGGTCTGGCTGATAAAACTCTCTAAAACTCTTGAAGAAGTAGTTCCATCAGATATCTTTATAAGGTTCTTGAATGCCTTTGAAGAGCAAACGTTGGAGTGTAAATTCACAAGTGTATTCGGTTTATGTGAGTCACTATGTTCAAGATATTACGACACTTTACGAGAGAGAAAAACGAAATTTGGTAAAAATATAAAGATTTCGTTATTTTAAGACACGATTCGCTTATATAACTCTATACTATATTTATAAGTTAAGGTTCCGGGTGGTTCCTCGCTCTCCTCACCAACACGAGAAACAGTAACAAGGAAAACTTAACTTGGGTGTAACAGACAATGTAGTCGACTGTGAGAGAGGTATATCACGTTCCCTCTGTGTAATACCGCTGCCTTCTGCCTTATTGATGTGCCTCTGCTGAACGCTGGAGACGCTTCAGCTGTTATTGGGTTAGTTTTTGTGATAATGTTTACGTGTTGTATTGTCGATAATATCTTTGTGTGTGTGTGTGTGTGTGTGTAAAGTATCGTTTATTACCGTATTCTTACATAATATATTCAACAAATGCATCTATAGGATTCAACACGCCGACTTTAACTTTCAGTACTATCTAAATAATACTGAGTACCTTAATTTTAATCACGAATCAAAACAAAACAGCAACGGAGGACATGTGATTTGTCCTTCTCTATTCATATCAATCTACATACAGAGTAACTTCCTGGACAAAGATCTGAATAGTATCAGAATCTAAGTTTAATTACAAAAACATGTTATTTAATAATAATTTTATTGTATCTAACTGTATTTTGTAGTCCTAGGCGGGGAAGTAAACTATCCCGTAATATTTAAGAAACAACGATGCACTGGTTGTACAATTGTTAATAACTCTAAAATCTATAATGAAGTCGAACTCAATGTGTTTCCTAAAGAGCTTAAACTATAACTAAGATATAAGCTTAGTCCTGTTATTGCAAGATAGTTATTTACCTCCATACTAGCACACTAAACTGGCTGCTGAGAGGAATATTGAGTTGTGTGAGTCATCATGTTGGTTGGGCAGTGAGAGGAGTGGGTCAGGAGGCGGTGCTGAATCCCATCATGTTTTCTGTCTACTTCTCTTGTTGATTGACAGGAGACGGGCGTGCGGGTCTGGATGCCACGTGTGTTAATGTATTTGAGTATGCAGATGATATGTTGCTACATGTACTCACTAGAGAGAGGAGCCTGTGGGGGTTAGGTTAGGTTAGGTTAGGTTAGGTTAGGTTAGGTTAGGTTAGGTTAGGTTAGGTTAGGTTAGGTTAGATTAGGTTAGGTTAGGTTAGGGTGCTTATGTTATTGTTAGATTACGTTAGATTAGAGTCAGGTTAGGTAAGAATTGGGCTAGTTAAGGTTATGATGGTTAGATTAGGATTGGTTTGGTCAGGTTGGGTAAATAAGGATTGGATACGTAGGCCTAAGTCTCTGTAGGCTAACCAAGTCTTCTCTGTCTCGTACATAAGTCTAAGGTCTCTTTATCTCACACATCACTCTAGGTTGACCGTCTCTGTGTAGCATTCCTCTTAACGATAATAATCTACTATAGGAAGTTGTCTCGTTGTTACTGAGCTAAACATCCACTTGAGATTATTTGTTTATTGACTTGTTAGATCTCATTTCAGACAGTTATTTTATCTTATTTAAAGTAATGTTCTTGTTTTTGTTGCAGCAATAAGAATAGTAATAAAGATAAGAGTAATAACAATAATGAATAATAATATTAATTAGTAAAAATAATCATAAAAAATATAATTATTATTATTATTATTATTATTATTATTATTATTATTATCATCATCGTGTCTGGGTTACTGCATCCGTAGTTGTAGCTGCACCTATATATAAATGAATTACTAAAATGATCGAATGAAACGGAACAATTCGGTACTTTTCCCTTACTTTATATTTCTTTTTCAACTAACCTAACTTAGCCTAGCACTGGTTGGTTAGGTTAGGTAAAGTTAGAATAGGTTAGGTTAGGTTAGGTGAAAAAAAACCTATCTTACGAACTTAAAAAATAATACTAATTCGGTGATGTAACGTAAAAGTACTGAAAAGTTATCTATGATCATTTCCCACTAGCAAAGATAAATACAAAATATTCCCTAATCTAAAACTGCACCAGAATCATCAATCATTTCCTATACAGTAGAAATGTGTTGGTGAGTGTAGTGTGGTGCTCGCCTCTGTCCACCTCACACGCAGGAGTCAAGAATATAGAGTTACAAACTGAGTCGTTCTTGCAACAAACGGGTTAAGAGGTAGGTTAAGACGGATTCAGAGCTGTCCATCCATTACCGGTGGCCAGACGGGCTTTGTCACCTTACCCTTACGTGATCCACTCCACATAACGGTAAAGTCTATAGAAATATTTTACACACATATATGGAGGGGGGAAAATAAGTATATGCTAGCTGGAAATACAATGAAAAAGAAAAGAAAACTATGTGTATATTTCCAGCAACGAGAAAAAACTAAAAACATAAACTCACTGCCCTTCCCCTCGAAAATGTTTTTAAATCTCAGTTTGGAAATCTCTCTCATTGGGGCGATTAATTTATGCGCGGGTCTGGCAGGTTTGGCGCGGTCCGTGGCGGGATTTACCGGCGGCCCGTGCATGTCGGCTGACTCTCGGCTGGCAGCAACAGCCGGTGGGCGTCCTCGGCGAGTCAAGAGGGCGACTCCTTTGCAAACTTCGTGACAGCGGACCCGCCCCTTAGTGACTGCTAGCATGTAAATCATATAGCCAAGACTGGCAAGTGAATTAGCCAGCGCGGCGCGTTTTCCTAACCCAAGAAGAAGATGAAGAAGAAGAAAAAGAAGGGGGAGAGGGAAGGTCGGATGCCTGATTAAGGAGATGGGGAGCAGGTGATGGGTTTTTAGTTGTTGGGAGTGGTAGGGGATGGGGTG
The DNA here is from genome assembly GCF_018991925.1 of Homarus americanus. Taxonomy (NCBI): domain Eukaryota; kingdom Metazoa; phylum Arthropoda; class Malacostraca; order Decapoda; family Nephropidae; genus Homarus; species Homarus americanus. Next base: position 459,814 of record NW_024721443.1, on the reverse strand, counting down.
AAGGGAATTAGTTAAGAGAAGGAGTGAAGGGAGTGGTGGTGGTAGTGATGGGAAAAATAGATATCGGTTGAAGGAAACGAAGAGTAGCTCATGTTGACGATCGGAAGTATAAAAGAAAAGTAGGCATAGATAACAGGCAGGAGAGAGAGAGTGAAACAATTAAAGAGACAAAAGAGAGAGAGAGGGAGAACGAGGGATGAAGAAACAACTAATGCAGAGAGACCAGATGAGGCCATGCTCGGGGGAGGGGTAGACAGTGTTAAGGCGTGACACTCGTAGATGATACAAGACTTACCTCTGGTACCTACAAATACCTGGGCCAGGTAGATGATGAGGTATTAGTTACGCAGGTGTTAGAGAGGGGAGTCTGTGGGTGAGAGGGAGAGAGAGGAGTAGAGGGAGGTGGGAGGGAAGAGAGAAGGGAGTAGGTGGGTAAAAGGGAAAGAGAGTTGGGAGTTGAGTGAATATGAGAGAAATGGGGAGAGAAAACGAGAAAGGATATAGGAAGAAAGAGAGAAATAAAAGAAGAGACAGTAAAACAAATAAGGTAACAAGAAGACAATAAATGATGAAATAAAGAAAGAAAGAGAGATGGAAAGACAAGATGCAATAAAACAATTAGAGAGAGAAAAAAATAATTAAACTAAATAAACAAATAAATGCAACAGGTAAACGAGAGAGAGTGAGGGAGAGAAAAACAAATGCAATGAAAAATTATAAACAAACAAGAGACAGACAGAAAATTATAAAGAAGAGAGAGAGAGGAATACGGAGAGAAATAGAGACAGACAGAGAGAGGAGATTGGAGTGCATGGGAGGTAGAGTGCAGATCGTTTAGGGAGTAATCATAGAAAGTGGTGAGAGTGGAAGTGAGTGTGTGTGTGTGTTTGTGTGTGTGTGTGTGTGTGTGTGTGTGTGTGTGTGTGTGTGTGTGTGTGTGTGTTTGTTGAGCATGAAGATGTTTGTGTGAGAGTGGAAGTGTGTGTGTATGTGAGTGTTTGTGTGTTTGTTGAGCATGAAGATGTTTGTGTTAATATTATACATCGACTATTTTGTAAGAAATTTTGTATGGAGTTGTTGTTGTTATATAAAAGCTGTGTTAGGAATTTTTTGTGTTTGTTTTGTAATTGTGAATAATAATTTCAGTTCTCTTTAGATGAAGAGTTGAAGAGGAATAAACAGAGGAATAGGAAATGGTGGAAGGAAAATATAAACATTGTAGGCTCTTTGCACGTGTTACGATATTCGAATCGCTGTTGCGAATTAATCGATTCGAAATAGTGATTTGAATCAGTACACGAGAAGAATGTTTGTAAGCCAAATAACAAAGCAATAAATTGATTAGAATGGACAACGAGAGAGAAAAAGAGATACCACAACACTAAACCAAGAAAGTTTCGGAACAAAGTATCTAGCGAACCAACTTGACTCGAGACAGAAATGAATACCTCAAAGCCATACGACTCCCTGAACAAAAACATCTTGAAACTCGACGACTCACACCACAAGAACCACTAACTCGAAACAGCCCCCAACCACCTGAGTGACTCGAAACAGAAAGACACGACACAGCATGAGTCGAAAAAAACGAATCCTCGTTTCCAAACCCCTTTTCTGTCGTTCAACTTGACATGACCAAACGCACACCCCCCTCCCACCTCCACCCAGGACGAGACTCAACGCTCGAAGGCCCGTGACGGCGGCGCTGCTGCATACCTCACGAGTTGCCAACGTTTGTTTTTGTTTCCATCTGCCATGGCAGGTCTTCTGGATCCACCGCCAGTGATGTAATGGGAGAAAACTTGAAGATGGATATGAAGACTTTTTCCCACCTGGCTACAACTTACTATAATTCGTATTTATTAACATTAACGTTCTTAACAACCTCTGAGAGTGAAGAGAAACACACGAAATCATTTTACTGTAAGAACTAAAAATCAAGGTAGTGTAAACGACTTCGTAAATCAATATTAGTTTACTCTGTAATTCGTCTCGCTGTCAGAATACGTCAAGTTTTTAACCTGGATGATGGTGACGGCAGCCAGAATATATTTAAATGAAGTATTATTACATTTGTGTTATCTAACTCTGAATTCTGCAAGTGTTCTTTTAGAAATTTTACCTGAAGGAGAACAGAAGAACGCTTGATATACCTTAAGAAGAACACTTTATATATCGGAAACTGAACACTACAACACTTGACAAGCCTTCAGACTTTATGAGGTAAATCACAAGAGGTTCTAACCATCGCTTTACAGTCGTCTTCAGAAAAAACACAAAACTATAAGATTCAAGTAATTTTATGCAGTAAATTTCCACTCACAGAAACTCTAGTGTAAACCTTTCACGCTAATTCCAAACACCAAAGTCTTCTCTTTTTTCATATTAATAAAAATATCTAAAGAATTAAAGTACTAAATTTACTTTGTTTGGTTTACATTATTTATACTTCGTGTAAATATTGATTACTCTAAACACATATAGCTATAATGTCTCTGTTTGTATTATAACTTCCCCTGGGTTACATATTGTATTTTCTGTATATTTTGACTATATTATTCTTCACGACCTGAATACAGTCTTCTTACATTTTTATTGTAATTTAGTTGATTTTTTAATGACGTATAAAGACTTGGCTACTTTTCTAAAACTTTGGCTACTTCTTGTTAAATTTCGGCTACTTTCTGCAATGTCACCAACATATTGGCTACTTTCTATAACATTAACAATATTTTGATAATATTTTACATCTTAATTACACCCTGCAACATCGTGACACAACACAACATCACCCTAACGCACCCTCCCTCCCCCCCACACCCACACATCGTCTCTCCATCGGCCAAGCCAAAAAAATGTACTTAAAAGCCATTTGACAAGTAGGCGATCTTAAATAGCCAACCATCTAGCCAGTCTCTCTCCTTCTTCTTCTTCTCCTACGTCCCCTTCTGAGAGCCATTTTACCTTTGGCAACACTGAAGGATAACTGCTGACAGCTTGACCATTCATTGACTCTTTGGCAACACTGAGAGGAGGAAAAAACCCTGACAGGTCGGTCATTCATCAGCAGAGATCAAGAAGACTCTGTTATACTGGCGAATATTTGTTCTGCTAATTGAATGATCAACACGGGTAAGGTGCTTCTCTTTGCTCTGTTCCTGGGAGGTTGTCTTACTGCGTGTGTGGGGAATGGGGGTGTGGGGAGGATTTGTGGGGGCGACGAGTATAGGTGTATGTGAGGACGTATGTGTTGGGGTATGTGATTTGTGTTGGGGGAGTTCAGTATGTTGTGGGTTGTTCAGTGTGTGTGGGGGGTGAGCTTGTGGGGGAGAGGAATATATGTGTGTGGGGGAAAGAGAGTGGTTGTATGGGTCAGGTGAGAGTAGTGGACAGAGATCATGTGTGTGGGAGGTGATGAGATGTGTAGGGGAAAGGGGATGTCTTCTATATGTGTGTGTGGGAAGAGGATGTGTGGGGGGAGGGTGTGGGAGAGGGTGTGGGGAATAATAAGGATCTATGTCTGTAGTTGTGTTGAGGTGTAATGAATACATACAAACACATACAACATTCCCACATACTGTAAACATACACAAACATGCCACCATCCAAACAAACATACACAAACACAAACATACAAACCAAACAAAGCAACAACGAACAAATACATCACTCCATTATACAATACAATCATCATTCATTTACCATAACGAGCTTAAACTCATAAGATATCCATAAAGAGTTGTGTGTGTGTGTGTGTGTATCCATTACAACACATAATTAAATGAATATACAACACTGGGGATCTAATTTACTAAATGTCCCATCTATCAAACGTAATATATATAAGTTTTTTTTCCCCTATTTCATTTCGTGGTTTATTTTACGCCGTGGTTTAAGGCCCAGATGACGCTCTCACACATGGTATATACGCAAAACTTTTCCTCAAGATGGATGGAGTTTCTTGTTATGATGGGAGTTATATATACAGGTATTAAAGGAGTATATATGCTGGGACTATGTTGTATATATGCGGGTATTAAATAGATATACAGTATACGATAATATTTAATGGATATGTACGTAATGTGAAAAAAAAGTTATCCAAGGCTGTATCTGGTATCAATATGGTATTTGACTGGTAATAAACTGGTATTAATCCGGTATTTACCTGGTTTTACACCTCCCCCGTCTTCAACATGTGGGCGTGTCAGCCGTGTGTGGGCGGGACTGCTGACACTTGGGCAGGCGGGCACGGGCGTGTTCACCTTGTCCTTGACCGTTGCCACTTCTACTCACCTGAGGGAAATGTGGACTTGTACACACACACACACACACACATGAACGTTTACAGATGGATATACGTACATTAGAGATTATATATATGCCGAGGCGAACATGTGTTCAGATTAATATATTATGAACGTGTGTAAGATTTATGCTGTTATGAACACACACAGACGCACACCCACAGGCACACTCACATATAAAATTTAAACAAATACATACATACATACATACATACATACATACATACATACATACATACATACATACATACATATAAACATACATACATACATACATACATACTCCACCCTGCCCTACACTGCATATATGGCTCCCGATTATTACTCCCCACATAGCTCCTGGCTCTCATTGCTCTGATGTCTGGTATATCTGCTTGGCTGTTTTATAGTTTGTTTGTCTGTCCGTCTTTATGTCTGTCTGTCTGTCTCTCTGTATGTCCGTGTATATACAGTCTTGTTATTTACTCAGATGTCTGTTTGCGTTCTTGTCCATCTTTTTGATACACTGACAATTGCTTGATGATATATATATATATATATATATATATATATATATATATATATATATATATATATATATATATATATATATATATATATATATATATATGTGTGTGTGTGTGTGTGTGTGTGTGTGTGTGTGTGTGTGTTTAAAACGAGAATGAAATATAATGAGAAAATAAACTTACCCAATACTAAGATAGCCTCTCAATACATATATATATATATTCGTATCAATATCTTACTATATTTCTTATCAGCACCATAAACAATAACAATAATACTAAATAAAAACACCTAGACGCTCGGCCCCCCAAAAAACCACACACGATATCCACAACTTTGATCTCTATAATGTGTTCCTGGATATCCTAAACAAACGCTGTGAAAGACTGCTGGAAATATGACCCTGAGATTTGTATGATGGAGATGTGAGGGGGAAGAGGGGGGATCGTCACGTTGTTTTCACCTCATTAGATAATATACTGATAGAGAGACACAGACACATAAACACAGACCGACAGCCATACAGATAGACACAGAGATAGACAAAAAAGATTGGCAGTGACAGACAGACAGACGGAGAGACAGTGAGATAAAGAAAGAGACAGGCGGAGATACAAAGATTAAGTAAGAGAGAAAGAAAGAAAGAAAGAGATAAACAGACAGAGACAGACAATGAAAGAAAGAAAATCTCCCCCCTAACGTAATATTGGACAAAGATATTCACGCTAGTTGCTCACACACCATTGACCGCCACCCACCCACAGGGGAAGAAATAATTGACATACTACAAGACATACCTCCTGGGGCACCGTCAGTAGGAGGACCCGTGGTATAGGGGGTCTATATAAGACGCTCTGGACGACACTTGAGATAAGCGAGTGAAAAGTATCTTGAAAAATAGCAAGTTTCGCTAACCTTCCGCTAAATAATGGCCGTGAAAGGGGGAGACAGCGCTTGTTTATGTCATGATAGTAAACGTTGGCGGGAATGAGTGAATGTTAGGTAGTAAGTAAATGGTTATCGGGAGGAAATTATAATAATAATGAGTAAACGGTAAGGGTTATTATTATTATTATTATTATTAGAAGTAGTAGTAGTAGTAGTAGTAGTAGTAGTAGTAGTAGTAGTAGTAGTAGTAGTAGTAGTAGTAGTAGTAGTAGTAGTAGTAGTAGTAGCTACTTATATATTAGGATTTTTAATATTAAGGTAATAAAATGGTGGCGAAGGTATGGCTATTGGGGGAGGCTGGAGGCCATCGTAATAGTATTAGTAGTAGTAGATCATTATTATTATTATTATTATTATTATTATATTATTATTATTATTATTATTATTATTATTATTATTATTATTATTATTATTTATTATTTTCAACACACCAATAACATCTCGAGATCAAAACACCGTTATTATCCACACCACCGTTTGGAACCCGTATTGTAAATTTAGCGGAAGTATCGTAGCCACTGTAGGAGAAATTATCGTAAGGTCATCAGGAATACTCACACCCAAATGATAACATCGTAAATGTGCCACGAAATATATCCATGGAATTGAAATTGTTGTTCGGCTATGCTGGTTTTCAGGCATCTTCGCGAAGTAGATTAACACAGTATAACCTTTTTCTTCTCTATTTTAAATTTATTTCGGTTCTTTTTTTCGCCCCCAAGGCCCCGTTGTGGGTCGCTTGACTTGTGCCCGGGTGGGCTAATTCACGTAAAAAAAAAAAAAAAAAGTAACGGGTCGGTCGTATGCCTGGTCTGCCCGTACGCCTGGTCTGCCCGTACGCCTGGTCTGCCCGTACGCCTGGTCTGCCCGTACGCCTGGTCTGCCCGTACGCCTGGTCTGGTCGTACGCCTGATCTGGTCGTATGTCTGGTCTGCCCGTACGCCTGGTCTGGTCGTACGCCTGGTCTGGTCGTACGCCTGGTCTGGTCGTACGCTTGATCAACCATGACGGCAACTTTCAAAAGGACACATCAGGTGAGAAAACATTTACCAAAGATCTTGTCCCTTATCTCTTTTTTCCCTTTTCCTTCCCTTTTTTCCTCCCATTCGTGTTGCAGGAAAGAAGAAACTGATAAAAAAGAGAGATAGAATATACAGGAAAGATAAAAAGAAATGTGTATAATAAATAAAGTTTTCCCAAATACCGTATTTTTTTAGTCTTTCGGGGTTTTTTCATCTTTGTAAACAAACAATAAAGATTCCAGAAATGTTTCTAATTGATGAGAATTTATACACCAGACAGTTTAATCTACGAAAGAACACCTGCTGGTAAGATACCCCAGCTCCTAACTCTACTTACTGGGTTAGGTTAAGTTAGGTTAGATAGAACTAGGTTAGGTTATGTTTTTTAATCACCAGGTGAAGTAATCTAGGACGCTTAGTATCCACAGGGGGGGAGGGGGTGACAAACAGAGAGGCCTGACTGAGAGGGTTATGTCGTTTAGGGCGTCGTGGATATAATACACTGACGCGTCTCCCCATTCATCACTCCAGTAGGCAGTGGCTGTAGTACCTCCCCTAACGGCACACCTCAACATATGGCACCAGAAGCTTAAAATCAGCCCCCGAAACTCTTTTTTTTTATTTAATCTCCCTCCCCCCCCTCCCTTTCCTTCATTCTTTCTCTCTCTCGCCTTTTATTCCACCGGCCATCGCTTAACCCTCTGCCAGTTAAGAATGTTAGTGTGAATGATATCTAAAGAAATATTAATATGGAGAAGAAAAAAAATTAACCGAGGTCTTCGATCACTTCAGACTGGAAGGGTTTGTGAAGTGACTGATGGCCGCCCTGTCAGTCAGTCGCTATGGTCGATGATGATGTAGTTAAGGTGAGGGGAACCTACAGTCAGTCAGTCAGTCAGTCATATGGTCTTTTACTTCGTCTTCTTTTGAATGATCAATTTTATGTTAAACTGAGTTATATTACGTTAAGTTGGGCTATATTAAAAGTAAGTTAGGTTAACTTAGGTTATGTTAGTATTTAGTTAGGTTATGATAGGTTACGTTTGGGGTAAGTTAGATTAAGTTAGGTTATTGTAAGCTAGATCATGTTTGGAGTAGGTTAGGTTAAGTTAGTTCAGGGGGATGGTGGATTACGGGAGTATGTCTGGGGGTAAGCGAATCCCCACTCCCACATACCTTTCCCCTCTATCCCATCTGGTTGGCAAATATTCCCCATAGACGAAGAAAGAAGTTGATAGTGACAGTGGCGGGAAGAGGGAAGGGAGAGGAGAAGATAAGAAACGAAGAAGATATAAACGAAAGGGGTGAGAGGAAGAGGGGGGGAGCGAGAGAGGTTATGGTGGCGAGGGAGAGGCAAAGAAGTATGTGGAAAATGAAAGATAAGGGTGGTAACGTTGGCGGCGAGGAAGGAGAGGTTGGAGAAGTGACAGTAGGGGCGAGGAAGGACAAGCTTGTGGTAATGGCAGTGGCGATGAGGAAGAAAGTGGCGAGGGCGAGGAGGAATGGGGTTATTGAAACGGTGGTGGCGGCGAGGAAGAATGTGACGAGAAGGAATAAAGAGAGAGACTGTGGTAATGATTGTGACTGTGGTGGCGAGGAAGAAGGACAGCTTGTGGTATTGGCGGTGGTGGCGGTGAGGAAGAATGTGGCGAGGGGGGCGAGGAGGTCCCGCTGGGCCGGCAAGAAACCCTTCCACCCGGTGCCTCTCCATCATGGTCAAACAAATGCGCTCTGTACCGCGTCAGGTCCTGTCTGCCCGTTCAACACTTGATCATCGGCCTCAACGCTACTGAATTTGACTCTCTTGTAAAAAGGATTTTTTTTCTACTCTCTCTCTCTCTCTCTCTCTCTCTCTCTCTTTTATCTTTGCTTCCTTCTTTCACTCGCTCTCTACTTTCTAACTCTTTCTTTCTCTGTTTTTTGTCTCTGTCTCCTCCTACCTTGTTCTCTCTCTACCTTGCTCCATCTCTCTCTGGTTCTCTCTCCTCTCAGTTATTCTCTCTCTTCTTTTCAGAGTCTGTGTGACATCTGGGGGTTTCTTTGTGGGGGTATGTGATGGATCTTGTGAGTAGTGGGGATATTACTGAATAATGTGATGCTTTCCTTTATTACCTCTCTCTCTCTCCTAAAAGTACATTTCCACCAGAGGCAGACAAAACGAGTCTTAGATACCTGTTTTAAAAGACAGAACACATAAAAATATATATATATATATATATATATATATATATATATATATATATATATATATATATATATATATATATATATATATATATATATATATGTATATACAGCGTACATCTTCAGCTCCAAAACCCTCGACAAAGATATCTTGGCTTACAATGACGAGCCCAGAGTTCTCTATATGAAGACAACTTGGCGTAAATCATGAAGCAACCCGCGTGAACTGCGTTGTCAACAAACTCCCTACCAGAGAGAGAGAGAGAAAGAGAGAGAGAGAGAGAGTGTGTGTGTCTGTTTGGGAGAGAAAAAAGAATGTGTGTGAGAGGGTGAGAAAGAGTGAGAGAGATAAAGGTTTGACCGGAAAACAGAAGAGGGTGAGAGACTTTATGATCTCCCAGGCAGTAAGGGAGAGATATGTGTGTTTACTTTTGGTTGTCGACGGAAGCCATGAAGATGTTAGACGTGTTGATGGTGTAAAAGAAAATGGGTGATGATGAGGGGGAAGAATATCGATAGTTTGATGAAAGAAAGGAATAAAAGAAATAACATATTGTAGAAAAAAAACACAGAATGTATAGATAGGGAAAACTAATATATATATATTAGAAAATTGGAAGAATAAATAGAGGAAAAATTAATAGAAAACGGAATGTATTAATAATGAAAAAATAGGATGGATTTGGATGGACGGATGGAAGGAAGTAGAAAAATAAATCTAAAACGAAGAGAATCGACGAGAGAGATGGGAAGAAAAGAGGAAGAGACAGACAGACTCGAAAAAACAAATGGGTTATACCATAGAAAGAAGTGAGGAGGAGAGAAGAGTGTGTGTGTGTGTGTGTGTGTGTGTGTGTGTGTGTGTGTGTGTGTGTGTGTGTACGTATTACCAAGTTGATGACCAAAATCGAGAATTTATCATCAGAATATCTTACGATTTCTGTATTTTCTGACGACTGTTGTTGCGTAAGCTGTAAATTTATCGTCCCTCCAGTTTTCGAAAGTCAGTGAAGGTCAGGAGATGTCAGGAGAAGTCAGAAGAGGTCACAGGGGGTCAGGTGATGTCAGGAGAGGTCAGGTGATGTCAGAAGAGGTTAGGACATAGTAGAAGTCAAAATAGATCAGAAGATGTCAGGAGAGGTTAAAGGAAGTCAGGAGATGTCAGTAAAGGTTAGAATAGTTTAGAAGTTAGGAGGGGCCAAAAGAGGTCAGGGTATGTCAGGAGAGGTTAAAAGAGGTCAGGGTATGTCAGGAAGGGCAAAAGAGGTCAGGGTATGTCAGGAGAGGTTAAAAGAGGTCACACATAGTAGGGTTACACTTCCACCTTCAAGTTTGCCGAAAGTTTGACCGCCTTTACCTGTGTATAATTAATTTTCTTAAGCATAATATCCGTTATTAATTACTTTCGACGTATTGTTTTTATCTTAATATTCGTATAGATATTTCATTATTTTAGTTAGTGTAAATCTTTCCTTCAATATCGAAATAATTTAAATTTTCGTTCAACCTTTTAATTCATTGCTTTACTTTATTATTATTCACATTATTATTCTTCTAGAACATTATTTTGATTATTAAATTCCTTAAGAAACATTAAAATAAGAATAAAATGGGTCTGTTATTTATGTACAAAAATCAATTATGAAATATTTTTTTTTACTTTTTTTATCAAACTAACATAATTATAGCCTAAGAGGTTTTTTGAATTGTTAACAATTGTAACACATCAGTTGGTACCGTCAGGCATGGCACAATTCCCCTTCGGTGCCAATTGTTGACCACAGTGCCTCTCATGTATTGATCACGAACATCAGGGGGGGAAGGGGGGGGTCAGCACTGTCTTGAGTCATCTGGTGTTGGATTTCTTTGTTTTGATTATAAAGTGATGATATTTTGTCATGTGTATTGAGTCTCGGGGTGATGACTGAATGCATACATACATACATACATACATACATACATACATACATACTCACATACATATATACATACATATAGGTATTTACACATATACATATACAATCAACCACACACACACACACACACACACACACATAAATATATATATATATATATATATATATATATATATATATATATATATATATAGACTACATACATTACATATACAGACATACACACATACATACAAAAGGCAAACACACACACACATATATATATATATATATATATATATATATATATATATATATATATATATATATATATATATATATACATAACCATACACACACACACACACACAGTATATTGAAGGTATATAAAGCTCAGCCGTAAGATAAATAAGACCACCGCAGTTGTCAGTAACGCCATATTAATACTAACTCCCTGAATTCTCCCTCCTCCATCACCAATACTAACAAACAACAAGATGAATAACGATAAGAAAACCACTAAACCCTTACACAGGTAAACTCACGACATACAAAGGTAGATTCATTAACAACAGTAAGGCCAAAACACATACAGACACCACGTGTTGTAATGTTATGAGACACTTCAATCATTATTTCACTGCGGCGGATATAATAATTTTTCTCCGCTTATCACAACAGTTGCAAAGGAGTTGTTGATGTTGAATATATTACTGTTAATTTTTCTCCGCTTATCACAACAGTTGCAAAGGAGTTGTTGATGTTGAATATATTACTGTTGAGAGAGACCCTCAAAAATGACAGCAAAGAAAATAGATATTAATAGATAGTTGGATGCCAGTATAGAAGGATAGACATAATATAAATCATATTATAGACGACAATACAATTTAAAGCATTATATAAATCGATCCACACAGCACAACAAAACGCTTGGTGCACACGGAGTCTTATAAATTGGTTTTGTAGGTGTGTGTGTGTGTGTGTGTGTGTGTGTGTTTTGTTTATTACAGGGTGTAGCAGGATGAGTCTACCGCTGGCAGGGTGTATCAGGAGGAGTACCACAGGCAGGGTGTATCAGGCGTACCACAGGCAGGGTGTATCAGGAGGAGTACCACAGGGCAGGGTGTAGGAGGTGGCGCGGCAGCTCCCCCTGATCCATCACTGTCAACAGCCGCCCTAGTGTGTGTGTGATAAACTGGTCTCGCTATTATTGTACTTCCCCCTCCCTCATGTACACACACACATATGTACATGTACACACACACACATGTGCTTGTACACATGCATGCTTACACACACACACACACACACATGCTTACACACACGCATACTTACACACACGCATGCATGCTTACACCCACACACATGCTTGCACACATGCATGCTTACACACACACACACACACACACATTTACACACATGCATGCATAGACACATATACGCACATG